>NC_091463.1:81196190-81496190 GCF_027789765.1 Dendropsophus ebraccatus
GCTCTGTTCAACTTGCACTGAAGTTATAGAGAAAAAAGGCGAGCTAATTCTCACAAATCGCCCAATCTATTCCGCATACGCTTACAATAACCACCGGCTGTTTAGGGGTCGCCACTGCAGGCGTGCTTCGTCAGGATGGCCGAGTGGTCTAAGGCGCCAGACTCAAGAGTCTTCTCTTCCCCTGAGCTTGGGTGTTCTGGTCTCCAAATGGAGGCGTGGGTTCAAATCCCACTTCTGACAGCTGCTTTCTTTTGGCCTTGGAAATGCTAACGTGACGCCACCGAAACTTCCACCATCGGCTCTGCCGAGAGGTGACTTTTGGGCACCGGAAAAAAAGGAAACCGTGGGCGTTCTGGTCTCCACACGAAGCCGCCGCTTCGAATCACCCTTTTGGCAGCGGCTTTCTTATGACCTTCGAAACGCTAACGCGTCTCTACCTAAACCCTAAACCTTCCGCTGTACACTCTCCTGAGAGCCCATTTTTGGAAACGTGAAAAGAGCACAAGGAACGCACGCTGAGCTAGCTCGGCCGCGACCACGAAGGGACTCAAACCCTCAATCTTCTGATCCGAAGTCAGACGCCTTATCAATCTTCTGATCCGAAGGCAGACGCCTTATCCATTAGGCCACGCGGTCCTGATGGTATCTGTCCTGCTATCACCGGCTGGCGTTGTTGTGGCAACAGCCCTCGTCTTTGGTGTCCTCTTTAACGCGGGTTCAAGATCTGAGTGCATGGGCTGAACATATTCAAAGCCCTCACAGCGCTCTGTTCAACTTGCACTGAAGTTATAGAGAAAAAAAGGCGAGCTAATTCTCACAAATCGCCCAATCTATTCCGCATACGCTTACAATAACCACCGGCTGGTCAGGGGCCGCTGCTGCAGGCATGCTTCGTCAGGATGGCCGAGTGGTCTAAGGCGCTAGACTCAAGAGTCTTCTCTTCCCCTGAGCTTGGGTGTTCTGGTCTCCAAATGGAGGCGTGGGTTCAAATCCCACTTCTGACAGCTGCTTTCTTTTTGCCTTGGAAATGCTAACGTGACGCCACCGAAACTTCCACCATCGGCTCTGCCGAGAGGTGACTTTTGGGCACCGGAAAAAAAGGAAACCGTGGGCGTTCTGGTCTCCACACGAAGCCGCCGCTTCGAATCACCCTTTTGGCAGCGGCTTTCTTATGACCTTCGAAAAGCTAACGCTTCTCTACCTAAACCCTAAACCTTCCGCTGTACACTCTCCTGAGAGCCCATTTTTGGAAACGTGAAAAGAGCACACGGAACGCACGCTGAGCTAGCTCGGCCGCGACCACGAAGGGACTCGAACCCTCAATCTTCTGATCCGAAGTCAGACGCCTTATCCATTAGGCCACGCGGTCCTGATGGTATCTGTCCTGCTATCACCGGCTGGCGTTGTTGTGGCAACAGCCCTCGTCTTTGGTGTCCTCTTTAACGCGGGTTCAAGATCTGAGTATATGGGCTGAACATATTCAAAGCCCTCACAGCGCTCTGTTCAACTTGCACTGAAGTTATAGAGAAAAAAAGGCGAGCTAATTCTCACAAATCGCCCAATCTATTCCGCATACGCTTACAATAACCACCGGCTGGTCAGGGGCCGCCGCTGCAGGCGTGCTTCGTCAGGATGGCCGAGAGGTGTAAGGCGCCAGACTCAAGAGTCTTCTCTTCCCCTGAGCTTGGGTGTTCTGGTCTCCAAATGGAGGTGTGGGTTCAAATCCCACTTCTGACAGCTGCTTTCTTTTGGCCTTGGAAATGCTAACGTGATGCTAACGTGACGCCACCGAAACTTCCACCATCGGCTCTGCCGAGAGGTGACTTTTGGGCACCAGAAAAAAGGAAACCGTGGGCGTTCTGGTCTGCACACGAAGCTGCCGCTTCGAATCACCCTTTTGGCAGCGGCTTTCTTATGACCTTCGAAACGCTAACGCGTCTCTACCTAAACCCTAAACCTTCCGCTGTACACTCTCCTGAGTGCCCATTTTTGGAAACGTGAAAAGAGCACACGGAACGCACGCTGAGCTAGCTCGGCCGCGACCACGAAGGGACTCGAACCCTCAATCTTCTGATCCGAAGTCAGACGCCTTATCCATTAGGCCACGCGGTCCTGATGGTATCTGTCCTGCTATCACCGGCTGGCGTTGTTGTGGCAACAGCCCTCGTCTTTGGTGTCCTCTTTAACGCGGGTTCAAGATCTGAGTGCATGGGCTGAACATATTCAAAGCCCTCACAGCGCTCTGTTCAACTTGCACTGAAGTTATAGAGAAAAAAAGGCGAGCTAATTCTCACAAATCGCCCAATCTATTCCGCATACGCTTACAATAACCACCGGCTGGTCAGGGGCCGCCGCTGCAGGCGTGCTTCGTCAGGATGGCCGAGTGGTCTAAGGCGCCAGACTCAAGAGTCTTCTCTTCCCCTGAGCTTGGGTGTTTTGGTCTCCAAATGGAGGCGTGGGTTCAAATCCCACTTCTGACAGCTGCTTTCTTTTGGCCTTGGAAATGCTAACGTGACGCCACCGAAACTTCCACCATCGGCTCTGCCGAGAGGTGACTTTTGGGCACCGGAAAAAAGGAAACCGTGGGCGTTCTGGTCTCCACACGAAGCCGCCGCTTCGAATCACCCTTTTGGCAGCGGCTTTCTTATGACCTTCGAAACGCTAACGCGTCTCTACCTAAACCCTAAACCTTCCGCTGTACACTCTCCTGAGAGCCCATTTTTGGAAACGTGAAAAGAGCACACGGAACGCACGCTGAGCTAGCTCGGCCACGACAACGAAGGGACTCGAACCCTCAATCTTCTGATCCGAAGTCAGACGCCTTATCCATTAGGCCACGCGGTCCTGATGGTATCTGTTCTGCTATCACCGGCTGGCGTTGTTGTGGCAACAGCCCTCGTCTTTGTTGTCCTCTTTAACGCGGGTTCAAGATCTGAGTGCATGGGCTGAACATATTCAAAGCCCTCACAGCGCTCTGTTCAACTTGCACTGAAGTTATAGAGAAAAAAAGGCGAGCTAATTCTCACAAATCGCCCAATCTATTCCGCATATGCTTACAATAACCACCGGCTGGTCAGGGGCCGCCGCTGCAGGCGTGCTTCGTCAGGATGGCCGAGTGGTCTAAGGCGCCAGACTCAAGAGTCTTCTCTTCCCCTGAGCTTGGGTGTTCTGGTCTCCAAATGGAGACGTGGGTTCAAATCACTCTTCTGACAGCTGCTTTCTTTTGGCCTTGGAAATGCTAACGTGACGCCACCGAAACTTCCACCATCGGCTCTGCCGAGAGGTGACTTTTGGGCACCGGAAAAAAGGAAACCGTGGGCGTTCTGGTCTCCACACGAAGCCGCCGCTTCGAATGACCCTTTTGGCAGCGGCTTTCTTATGACCTTCGAAACGCTAACGCGTCTCTACCTAAACCCTAAACCTTCCGCTGTACACTCTCCTGAGAGCCCATTTTTGGAAACGTGAAAAGAGCACACGGAACGCACGCTGAGCTAGCTCGGCCGCGACCACGAAGGGACTCGAACCCTCAATCTTCTGATCCGAAGTCAGACGCCTTATCCATTAGGCCACGCAGTCCTGATGGTATCTGTCCTGCTATCACCGGCTGGCGTTGTTGTGGCAACAGCCCTCGTCTTTGGTGTCCTCTTTAACGCGGGTTCAAGATCTGAGTGCATGGGCTGAACATATTCAAAGCCCTCACAGCGCTCTGTTCAACTTGCACTGAAGTTATAGAGAAAAAAAGGCGAGCTAATTCTCACAAATCGCCCAATCTATTCCGCATACGCTTACAATAACCACCGGCTGGTCAGGGGCCGTCGCTGCAGGTGTGCTTTGTCAGGATGGACGAGTGGTCTAAGGCGCCAGACTCAAGAGTCTTCTCTTCCCCTGAGCTTGGGTGTTCTGGTCTCCAAATGGAGGCGTGGGTTCAAATCCCACTTCTGACAGCTGCTTTCTTTTGGCCTTGGAAATGCTAACGTGACGCCACCGAAACTTCCACCATCTGCTCTGCCGAGAGGTGACTTTTGGGCACCGGAAAAAAGGAAACCGTGGGCGTTCTGGTCTCCACACGAAGCCGCTGCTTCGAATCACCCTTTTGGCAGCGGCTTTCTTATGACCTTCGAAACGCTAACGCGTCTCTACCTAAACCCTAAACCTTCCGCTGTACACTCTCCTGAGAGCCCATTTTTGGAAACGTGAAAAGAGCACACGGAACGCACGCTGAGCTAGCTCGGCCGCGACCACGAAGGGACTCGAACCCTCAATCTTCTGATCCGAAGTCAGACGCCTTATCCATTAGGCCACGCGGTCCTGATGGTATCTGTCCTGCTATCACCGGCTGGCGTTGTTGTGGCAACAGCCCTCGTCTTTGGTGTCCTCTTTAACGCGGGTTCAAGATCTGAGTGCATGGGCTGAACATATTCAAAGCCCTCACAGCGCTCTGTTCAACTTGCACTGAAGTTATAGAGAAAAAAAGGCGAGCTAATTCTCACAAATCGCCCAATCTATTCCGCATACGCTTACAATAACCACCGGCTGGTCAGGGGCCGCCGCTGCAGGCGTGCTTCGTCAGGATGGCCGAGTGGTCTAAGGCGCCAGACTCAAGAGTCTTCTCTTCCCCTGAGCTTGAGTGTTCTGGTCTCCAAATGGAGGCGTGGGTTCAAATCCCACTTCTGACAGCTGCTTTCTTTTGGCCTTGGAAATGCTAACGTGACGCCACCGAAACTTCCACCATCGGCTCTGCCGAGAGGTGACTTTTGGGCACCGGAAAAAAGGAAACCGTGGGCGTTCTGGTCTCCACACGAAGCCGCCGCTTCGAATCACCCTTTTGGCAGCGGCTTTCTTATGACCTTCGCAACGCTAACGCGTCTCTACCTAAACCCTAAACCTTCCGCTGTACACTCTCCTGAAAGCCCATTTTTGGAAACGTGAAAAGAGCACACGGAACACACGCTGAGCTAGCTCGGCCGCGACCACGAAGGGACTCGAACCCTCAATCTTCTGATCCGAAGTCAGACGCCTTATCCATTAGGCCACGCGGTCCTGATGGTATCTGTCCTGCTATCACCGGCTGGCGTTGTTGTGGCAACAGCCCTCGTCTTTGTTGTCCTCTTTAACGCGGGTTCAAGATCTGAGTGCATGGGCTGAACATATTCAAAGCCCTCACAGCACTCTGTTCAACTTGCACTGAAGTTATAGAGAAAAAAAGGCGAGCTAATTCTCACAAATCGCCCAATCTATTCCGCATACGCTTACAATAACCACCGGCTGGTCAGGGGCCGTCGCTGCAGGCGTGCTTCGTCAGGATGGCCGAGTGGTCTAAGGCGCCAGACTCAAGAGTCTTCTCTTCCCCTGAGCTTGGGTGTTCTGGTCTCCAAATGGAGGCGTGGGTTCAAATCCCACTTCTGACAGCTGCTTTCTTTTGGCCTTGGAAATGCTAACGTGACGCCACCGAAATTTCCACCATCGGCTCTGCCGAGAGGTGACTTTTGGGCACCGGAAAAAAGGAAACCGTGGGCGTTCTGTTCTCCACACGAAGCCGCCGCTTCGAATCACCCTTTTGGCAGCGGCTTTCTTATGACCTTCGAAACGCTAACGCGTCTCTACCTAAACCCTAAACCTTCCGCTGTACACTCTCCTGAGAGCCCATTTTTGGAAACGTGAAAAGAGCACACGGAACGCACGCTGAGCTAGCTCGGCCACGACCACGAAGGGACTCGAACCCTCACTCTTCTGATCCGAAGTCAGACGCCTTATCCATTAGGCCACGCGGTCCTGATGGTATCTGTCCTGCTATCACCGGCTGGCGTTGTTGTGGCAACAGCCCTCGTCTTTGGTGTCCTCTTTAACGCGGGTTCAAGATCTGAGTGCATGGGCTGAACATATTCAAAGCCCTCACAGCGCTCTGTTCAACTTGCACTGAAGTTATAGAGAAAAAAAGGCGAGCTCTTTAACGCGGGTTCAAGATCTGAGTGCATGGGCTGAACATATTCAAAGCCCTCACAGCGCTCTGTTCAACTTGCACTGAAGTTATAGAGAAAAAAAGGCGAGCTAATTCTCACAAATCGCCCAATCTATTCCGCATACGCTTACAATAACCACCGGCTGGTCAGGGGCCGTCGCTGCAGGCGTGCTTCGTCAGGATGGCCGAGTGGTCTAAGGCGCCAGACTCAAGAGTCTTCTCTTCCCCTGAGCTTGGGTGTTCTGGTCTCCAAATGGAGGCGTGGGTTCAAATCCCACTTCTGACAGCTGCTTTCTTTTGGCCTTGGAAATGCTAACGTGACGCCACCGAAACTTCCACCATCGGCTCTGCCGAGAGGTGACTTTTGGGCACCGGAAAAAAGGAAACCGTGGGCGTTCTGGTCTCCACACGAAGCCGCCGCTTCGAATCACCCTTTTGGCAGCGGCTTTCTTATGACCTTCGAAACGCTAACGCGTCTCTACCTAAACCCTAAACCTTCCGCTGTACACTCTCCTGAGAGCCCATTTTTGGAAACGTGAAAAGAGCACACGGAACGCACGCTGAGCTAGCTCGGCCGCGACCACGAAGGGACTCGAACCCTCAATCTTCTGATTCGAAGTCAGACGCCTTATCCATTAGGCCACGCGGTCCTGATGGTATCTATCCTGCTATCACCGGCTGGCGTTGTTGTGGCAACAGCCCTCGTCTTTGGTGTCCTCTTTAACGCGGGTTCAAGATCTGAGTGCATGGGCTGAACATATTCAAAGCCCTCACAGCGCTCTGTTCAACTTGCACTGAAGTTATAGAGAAAAAAAGGCGAGCTAATTCTCACAAATCGCCCAATCTATTCCGCATACGCTTACAATAACCACCGGCTGGTCAGGGGCCGCCGCTGCAGGCGTGCTTCGTTAGGATGGCCGAGTGGTCTAAGGCGCCAGACTCAAGAGTCTTCTCTTCCCCTGAGCTTGGGTGTTCTGGTCTCCAAATGGAGGCGTGGGTTCAAATCCCACTTCTGACAGCTGCTTTCTTTTGGCCTTGGAAATGCTAACGTGACGCCACCGAAACTTCCACCATCGGCTCTGCCGAGAGGTGACTTTTGGGCACCGGAAAAAAGGAAACCGTGGGCGTTCTGGTCTCCACACGAAGCCGCAGCTTCGAATCACCCTTTTGGCAGCGGCTTTCTTATGACCTTCGAAACGCTAACGCGTCTCTACCTAAACCCTAAACCTTCCGCTGTACACTCTCCTGAGAGCCCATTTTTGGAAACGTGAAAAGAGCACACGGAACGCACGCTGAGCTAGCTCGGCCCCTACAACGAAGGGACTCGAACCCTCAATCTTCTGATCCGAAGTCAGACGCCTTATCCATTAGGCCACGCGGTCCTGATGGTATCTGTTCTGCTATCACCGGCTGGCGTTGTTGTGGCAACAGCCCTCGTCTTTGGTGTCCTCTTTAACGCGGGTTCAAGATCTGAGTGCATGGGCTGAACATATTCAAAGCCCTCACAGCGCTCTGTTCAACTTGCACTGAAGTTATAGAGAAAAAAAGGCGAGCTAATTCTCACAAATCGCCCAATCTATTCCGCATACGCTTACAATAACCACCGGCTGGTCAGGGGCCGCTGCTGGAGGCGTGCTTCGTCAGGATGGACGAGTGGTCTAAGGCGCCAGACTCAAGAGTCTTCTCTTCCCCTGAGCTTGGGTGTTCTGGTCCCCAAATGGAGGCGTGGGTTCAAATCCCACTTCTGATAGCTGCTTTCTTTTGGCCTTGGAAATGCTAACGTGACGCCACCGAAACTTCCACCATCGGCTCTGCCGAGAGGTGACTTTTGGGCACCGGAAAAAAGGAAACCGTGGGCGTTCTGGTCTCCACACGAAGCCGCCGCTTCGAATCACCCTTTTGGCAGCGGCTTTCTTATGACCTTCGAAACGCTAACGCGTCTCTACCTAAACCCTAAACCTTCCGCTGTACACTCTCCTGAGAGCCCATTTTTGGAAACGTGAAAAGAGCACACGGAACGCACGCTGAGCTAGCTCGGCCGCGACCACGAAGGGACTCGAACCCTCAATCTTCTGATCCGAAGTCAGACGCCTTATCCATTAGGCCACACGGTCCTGATGGTATCTGTCCTGCTATCACCGGCTGGCGTTGTTGTGGCAACAGCCCTCGTCTTTGGTGTCCTCATTAACGCGGGTTTAAGATCTGAGTGCATGGGCTGAACATATTCAAAGCCCTCACAGCGCTCTGTTCAACTTGCACTGAAGTTATAGAGAAAAAAAGGCGAGCTAATTCTCACAAATCGCCCAATCTATTCCGCATACGCTTACAATAACCACCGGCTGGTCAGGGGCCGCCGCTGCAGGCGTGCTTCGTCAGGATGGCCGAGTGGTCTAAGGCGCCAGACTCAAGAGTCTTCTCTTCCCCTGAGCTTGGGTGTTCTGGTCTCCAAATGGAGGCGTGGGTTCAAATCCCACTTCTGACAGCTGCTTTCTTTTGGCCTTGGAAATGCTAACGTGACGCCACCGAAACTTCCACCATCGGCTCTGCCGAGAGGTGACTTTTGGGCACCGGAAAAAAGGAAACCGTGGGCGTTCTGGTCTCCACACGAAGCCGCCGCTTCGAATCACCCTTTTGGCAGCGGCTTTCTTATGACCTTCGAAACGCTAACGCGTCTCTACCTAAACCCTAAACCTTCCGCTGTACACTCTCCTGAGAGCCCATTTTTGGAAACGTGAAAAGAGCACACGGAACGCACGCTGAGCTAGCTCGGCCGCGACCACAAAGGGACTCGAACCCTCAATCTTCTGATCCGAAGTCAGACGCCTTTTCCATTAGGCCACGCGGTCCTGATGGTATCTGTCCTACTATCACCGGCTGGCGTTGTTGTGGCAACAGCCCTCGTCTTTGGTGTCCTCATTAACGCGGGTTCAAGATCTGAGTGCATGGGCTGAACATATTCAAAGCCCTCACAGCGCTCTGTTCAACTTGCACTGAAGTTATAGAGAAAAAAAGGCGAGCTAATTCTCACAAATCGCCCAATCTATTCCGCATACGCTTACAATAACCACCGGCTGGTCAGGGGCCGCCGCTGCAGGCGTGCTTCGTCAGGATGGCCGAGTGGTCTAAGGCGCCAGACTCAAGAGTCTTCTCTTCCCCTGAGCTTGGGTGTTCTGTTCTCCAAATGGAGGCGTGGGTTCAAATCCCACTTCTGACAGCTGCTTTCTTTTGGCCTTGGAAATGCTAACGTGACGCCACCGAAACTTCCACCATCGGCTCTGCCGAGAGATGACTTTTGGGCACCGGAAAAAAGGAAACCGTGGGCGTTCTGGTCTCCACATGAAGCCGCCGCTTCGAATCACCCTTTTGGCAGCGGCTTTCTTATGACCTTCGAAACGCTAACGCGTCTCTACCTAAACCCTAAACCTTCCGCTGTACACTCTCCTGAGAGCCCATTTTTGGAAACGTGAAAAGAGCACACGGAACGCACGCTGAGCTAGCTCGGCCGCGACCACGAAGGGACTCGAACCCTCAATCTTCTGATCCGAAGTCAGACGCCTTATCCATTAGGCCACGCGGTCCTGATGGTATCTGTCCTGCTATCACCGGCTGGCGTTGTTGTGGCAACAGCCCTCGTCTTTGGTGTCCTCTTTAACGCGGGTTCAAGATCTGAGTGCATGGGCTGAACATATTCAAAGCCCTCACAGCGCTCTGTTCAACTTGCACTGAAGTTATAGAGAAAAAAAGGCGAGCTAATTCTCACAAATCGCCCAATCTATTCCGCATACGCTTACAATAACCACCGGCTGGTCAGGGGCCGCCGCTGCAGGTGTGCTTCGTCAGGATGGCCGAGTGGTCTAAGGCGCCAGACTCAAGAGTCTTCTCTTCCCCTGAGCTTGGGTGTTCTGGTCTCCAAATGGAGGCGTGGGTTCAAATCCCACTTCTGACAGCTGCTTTCTTTTGGCCTTGGAAATGCTAACGTGACGCCACCGAAACTTCCACCATCGGCTCTGCCGAGAGGCGAGTTTTGGGCACCGGAAAAAAGGAAACCGTGGGCGTTCTGGTCTCCACACGAAGCCGCCGCTTCGAATCACCCTTTTGGCAGCGGCTTTCTTATGACCTTCGAAACGCTAACGCGTCTCTACCTAAACCCTAAACCTTCCGCTGTACACTCTCCTGAGAGCCCATTTTTGGAAACGTGAAAAGAGCACACGGAACGCACGCTGAGCTAGCTCGGCCGCGACCACAAAGGGACTCGAACCCTCAATCTTCTGATCCGAAGTCAGACGCCTTATCCATTAGGCCACGCGGTGCTGATGGTATCTGTCCTGCTATCACCGGCTGGCGTTGTTGTGGCAACATCCCTCGTCTTTGGTGTCCTCTTTAACGCGGGTTCAAGATCTGAGTGCATGGGCTGAACATATTCAAAGCCCTCACAGCGCTCTGTTCAACTTGCACTGAAGTTATAGAGAAAAAAAGGCGAGCTAATTCTCACAAATCGCCCAATCTATTCCGCATACGCTTACAATAACCACCGGCTGGTCAGGGGCCGCCGCTGCAGGCGTGCTTCGTCAGGATGGCCGAGTGGTCTAAGGCGCCAGACTCAAGAGTCTTCTCTTCCCCTGAGCTTGGGTGTTCTGGTCTCCAAATGGAGGCGTGGGTTCAAATCCCACTTCTGACAGCTGCTTTCTTTTGGCCTTGGAAATGCTAACGTGACGCCACCGAAACTTCCACCATCGGCTCTGCCGAGAGGTGACTTTTGGGCACCGGAAAAAAGGAAACCGTGGGCGTTCTGGTCTCCACACGAAGCCGCCGCTTCGAATCACCCTTTTGGCAGCGGCTTTCTTATGACCTTCGAAACGCTAGCGCGTCTCTACCTAAACCCTAAACCTTCCGCTGTACACTCTCCTGAGAGCCCATTTTTGGAAACGTGAAAAGAGCACACGGAACGCACGCTGAGCTAGCTCGGCCACGACCACGACCACGAAGGGACTCGAACCGTCAATCTTCTGATCCGAAGTCAGACGCCTTATCCATTAGGCCACGCGGTCCTGATGGTATCTGTCTTGCTATCACCGGCTGGCGTTGTTGTGGCAACAGCCCTCGTCTTTGGTGTCCTCTTTAACGCGGGTTCAAGATCTGAGTGCATGGGCTGAACATATTCAAAGCCCTCACAGCGCTCTGTTCAACTTGCACTGAAGTTATAGAGAAAAAAAGGCGCGCTAATTCTCACAAATCGCCCAATCTATTCCGCATACGCTTACAATAACCACCGGCTGGTCAGGGGCCGCCGCTGCAGGCGTGCTTCGTCAGGATGGCCGAGTGGTCTAAGGCGCCAGACTCAAGAGTCTTCTCTTCCCCTGAGCTTGGGTGTTCTGGTCTCCAAATGGAGGCGTGGGTTCAAATCCCACTTCTGACAGCTGCTTTCTTTTGGCCTTGGAAATGCCAACGTGACGCCACCGAAACTACCACCATCGGCTCTGCCGAGAGGTGGCTTTTGGGCACCGGAAAAAAGGAAACCGTGGGCGTTCTGGTCTCCACACGAAGCCGCCACTTCGAATCACCCTTTTGGCAGCGGCTTTCTTATGACCTTCGAAACGCTAACGCGTCTCTACCTAAACCCTAAACCTTCCGCTGTACACTCTCCTGAGAGCCCATTTTTGGAAACGTGAAAAGAGCACACGGAACGCACGCTGAGCTAGCTCGGCCGCGTCCACGAAGGGACTCGAACCCTCAATCTTCTGATCCGAAGTCAGACGCCTTATCCATTAGGCCACGCGGTCCTGATGGTATCTGTCCTGCTATCACCGGCTGGCGTTGTTGTGGCAACAGCCCTCGTCTTTGGTGTCCTCTTTAACGCGGGTTCAAGATCTGAGTGCATGGGCTGAACATATTCAAAGCCCTCACAGCGCTCTGTTCAACTTGCACTGAAGTTATAGAGAAAAAAAGGCGAGCTAATTCTCACAAATCGCCCAATCTATTCCGCATACGCTTACAATAACCACCGGCTGGTCAGGGGCCGCCGCTGCAGGCATTCTTCGTCAGGATGGCCGAGTGGTCTAAGGCGCCAGACTCAAGAGTCTTCTCTTCCCCTGAGCTTGGGTGTTCTGGTCTCCAAATGGAGGCGTGGGTTCAAATCCCACTTCTGACAGCTGCTTTCTTTTGGCCTTGGAAATGCTAACGTGACGCCACCGAAACTTCCACCATCGGCTCTGCCGAGAGGTGACTTTTGGGCACCGGAAAAAAGGAAACCGTGGGCGTTCTGGTCTCCACACGAAGCCGCCGCTTCGAATCACCCTTTTGGCAGCGGCTTTCTTATGACCTTCGAAACGCTAACGCGTCTCTACCTAAACCCTAAACCTTCCGCTGTACACTCTCCTGAGAGCCCATTTTTGGAAACGTGAAAAGAGCACACGGAACACACGCTGAGCTAGCTCGGCCGCGACCACGAAGGGACTCGAACCCTCAATCTTCTGATCCGAAGTCAGAAGCCTTATCCATTAGGCCACGCGGTCCTGATGGTATCTGTCCTGCTATCACCGGCTGGCGTTGTTGTGGCAACAGCCCTCGTCTTTGGTGTCCTCTTTAACGCGGGTTCAAGATCTGAGTGCATGGGCTGAACATATTCAAAGCCCTCACAGCGCTCTGTTCAACTTGCACTGAAGTTATAGAGAAAAAAAGGCGAGCTAATTCTCACAAATCGCCCAATCTATTCCGCATACGCTTACAATAACCACCGGCTGGTCAGGGGCCGCTGTTGCAGGCGTGCTTCGTCAGGATGGCCGAGTGGTCTAAGGCGCCAGACTCAAGAGTCTTCTCTTCCCCTGAGCTTGGGTGTTCTGGTCTCCAAATGGAGGCGTGGGTTCAAATCCCACTTCTGACAGCTGCTTTCTTTTGGCCTTGGAAATGCTAACGTGACGCCACCGAAACTTCCACCATCGGCTCTGCCGAGAGGTGGCTTTTGGGCACCGGAAAAAAGGAAACCGTGGGCGTTCTGGTCTCCACACGAAGCCGCCGCTTCAAATCACCCTTTTGGCAGCGGCTTTCTTATGACCTTCGAAACGCTAACGCGTCTCTACCTAAACCCTAAACCTTCCGCTGTACACTCTCCTGAGAGCCCTTTTTTGGAAACGTGAAAAGAGCACACGGAACGCACGCTGAGCTAGCTCGGCCGCGACCACAAAGGAACTCGAACCCTCAATCTTCTGATCCGAAGTCAGACGACTTATCCATTAGGCCACGCGATCCTGATGGTATCTGTCCTGCTATCACCGGCTGGCGTTGTTGTGGCAACAGCCCTCGTCTTTGGTGTCCTCTTTAACGCGGGTTCAAGATCTGAGTGCATGGGCTGAACATATTCAAAGCCCTCACAGCGCTCTGTTCAACTTGCACTGAAGTTATAGAGAAAAAAAGGCGAGCTAATTCTCACAAATCGCCCAATCTATTCCGCATACGCTTACAATAACCACCGGCTGGTCAGGGGCCACCGCTGCAGGCGTGCTTCGTCAGGATGGCCGAGTGGTCTAAGGCGCCAGACTCAAGAGTCTTCTCTTCCCCTGAGCTTGGGTGTTCTGGTCTCCAAATGGAGGCGTGGGTTCAAATCCCACTTCTGACAGCTGCTTTCTTTTGGCCTTGGAAATGCTAACGTGACGCCACCGAAACTTCCACCATCGGCTCTGCCGAGAGGTGACTTTTGGGCACCGGAAAAAAGGAAACCGTGGGCGTTCTGGTCTCCACACGAAGCCGCCGCTTCGAATCACCCTTTTGGCAGCGGCTTTCTTATGACCTTCGAAACGCTAACGCGTCTCTACCTAAACCCTAAACCTTCCGCTATACACTCTCCTGAGAGCCCATTTTTGGAAACGTGAAAAGAGCACACGGAACGCACGCTGAGCTAGCTCGGCCGCGACCACGAAGGGACTCGAACCCTCAATCTTCTGATCCGAAGTCAGACGCCTTATCCATTAGGCCACGCGGTCCTGATGGTATCTGTCCTGCTATCACCGGCTGGCGTTGTTGTGGCAACAGCCCTCGTCTTTGGTGTCCTCTTTAACGCGGGTTCAAGATCTGACTGCATGGGCTGAACATATTCAAAGCCCTCACAGCGCTCTGTTCAACTTGCACTGAAGTTATAGAGAAAAAAAGGCGAGCTAATTCTCACAAATCGCCCAATCTATTCCGCATACGCTTACAATAACCACCGGCTGGTCAGGGGCCGTCGCTGCAGGCGTGCTTCATCAGGATGGCCGAGTGGTCTAAGGCGCCAGACTCAAGAGTCTTCTCTTCCCCTGAGCTTGGGTGTTCTGGTCTCCAAATGGAGGCGTGGGTTCAAATCCCACTTCTGACAGCTGCTTTCTTTTGGCCTTGGAAATGCTAACGTGACGCCACCGAAACTTCCACCATCGGCTCTGCCGAGAGGTGACTTTTGGGCACCGGAAAAAAGGAAACCGTGGGCGTTCTGGTCTCCACACGAAGCCGCCGCTTCGAATCACCCTTTTGGCAGCGGCTTTCTTATGACCTTCGAAACGCTAACGCGTCTCTACCTAAACCCTAAACCTTCCGCTGTACACTCTCCTGAGAGCCCATTTTTGGAAACGTGAAAAGAGCACACGGAACACACGCTGAGCTAGCTCGGCCGCGACCACGAAGGGACTCGAACCCTCAATCTTCTGATCCGAAGTCAGACGCCTTATCCATTAGGCCACGCGGTCCTAATGGTATCTGTCCTGCTATCACCGGCTGGCGTTGTTGTGGCAACAGCCCTCGTCTTTGGTGTCCTCTTTAACGCGGGTTCAAGATCTGAGTGCATGGGCTGAACATATTCAAAGCCCTCACAGCGCTCTGTTCAACTTGCACTGAAGTTATAGAGAAAAAAAGGCGAGCTAATTCTCACAAATCGCCCAATCTATTCCGCATACGCTTACAATAACCACCGGCTGGTCAGGGGCCGCCGTTGCAGGCGTGCTTCGTCAGGATGGCCGAGTGGTCTAAGGCGCCAGACTCAAGAGTCTTCTCTTCCCCTGAGCTTGGGTGTTCTGGTCTCCAAATGGAGGCGTGGGTTCAAATCCCACTTCTGACAGCTGCTTTCTTTTGGCCTTGGAAATGCTAACGTGACGCCACCGAAACTTCCACCATCGGCTCTGCCGAGAGGTGACTTTTGGGCACCGGAAAAAAGGAAACCGTGGGCGTTCTGGTCTCCACACGAAGCCGCCGCTTCGAATCACCCTTTTGGCAGCGGCTTTCTTATGACCTTCGAAACGCTAACGCGTCTCTACCTAAACCCTAAACCTTCCGCTGTACACTCTCCTGAGAGCCCATTTTTGGAAACGTGAAAAGAGCACACGGAACGCACGCTGAGCTAGCTCGGCCGCGACCACGAAGGGACTCGAACCCTCAATCTTCTGATCCGAAGTCAGACGCCTTATCCATTAGGCCACGCGGTCCTGATGGTATCTGTCCTGCTATCACCGGCTGGCGTTGTTGTGGCAACAGCCCTCGTCTTTGGTGTCCTCTTTAACGCGGGTTCAAGATCTGAGTGCATGGGCTGAACATATTCAAAGCCCTCACAGCGCTCTGTTCAACTTGCACTGAAGTTATAGAGAAAAAAAGGCGAGCTAATTCTCACAAATCGCCCAATCTATTCCGCATACGCTTACAATAACCACCGGCTGGTCAGGGGCCGTCGCTGCAGGCGTGCTTCATCAGGATGGCCGAGTGGTCTAAGGCGCCAGACTCAAGAGTCTTCTCTTCCCCTGAGCTTGGGTGTTCTGGTCTCCAAATGGAGGCGTGGGTTCAAATCCCACTTCTGACAGCTGCTTTCTTTTGGCCTTGGAAATGCTAACGTGACGCCACCGAAACTTCCACCATCGGCTCTGCCGAGAGGTGAGTTTTGGGCACCGGAAAAAAGGAAACCGTGGGCGTTCTGGTCTCCACACGAAGCCGCCGCTTCGAATCACCCTTTTGGCAGCGGCTTTCTTATGACCTTCGAAACGCTAACGCGTCTCTACCTAAACCCTAAACCTTCCGCTGTACACTCTCCTGAGAGCCCTTTTTTGGAAACGTGAAAAGAGCACACGGAACGCACGCTGAGCTAGCTCGGCCGCGACCACAAAGGAACTCGAACCCTCAATCTTCTGATCCGAAGTCAGACGCCTTATCCATTAGGCCACGCGATCCTGATGGTATCTGTCCTGCTATCACCGGCTGGCGTTGTTGTGGCAACAGCCCTCGTCTTTGGTGTCCTCTTTAACGCGGGTTCAAGATCTGAGTGCATGGGCTGAACATATTCAAAGCCCTCACAGCGCTCTGTTCAACTTGCACTGAAGTTATAGAGAAAAAAAGGCGAGCTAATTCTCACAAATCGCCCAATCTATTCCGCATACGCTTACAATAACCACCGGCTGGTCAGGGGCCACCGCTGCAGGCGTGCTTCGTCAGGATGGCCGAGTGGTCTAAGGCGCCAGACTCAAGAGTCTTCTCTTCCCCTGAGCTTGGGTGTTCTGGTCTCCAAATGGAGGCGTGGGTTCAAATCCCACTTCTGACAGCTGCTTTCTTTTGGCCTTGGAAATGCTAACGTGACGCCACCGAAACTTCCACCATCGGCTCTGCCGAGAGGTGACTTTTGGGCACCGGAAAAAAGGAAACCGTGGGCGTTCTGGTCTCCACACGAAGCCGCCGCTTCGAATCACCCTTTTGGCAGCGGCTTTCTTATGACCTTCGAAACGCTAACGCGTCTCTACCTAAACCCTAAACCTTCCGCTGTACACTCTCCTGAGAGCCCATTTTTGGAAACGTGAAAAGAGCACACGGAACGCACGCTGAGCTAGCTCGGCCGCAACCACGAAGGGACTCGAACCCTCAATCTTCTGATCCGAAGTCAGACGCCTTATCCATTAGGCCACGCGGTCCTGATGGTATCTGTCCTGCTATCACCGGCTGGCGTTGTTGTGGCAACAGCCCTCGTCTTTGGTGTCCTCTTTAACGCGGGTTTAAGATCTGAGTGCATGGGCTGAACATATTCAAAGCCCTCACAGCGCTCTGTTCAACTTGCACTGAAGTTATAGAGAAAAAAAGGCGAGCTAATTCTCACAAATCGCCCAATCTATTCCGCATACACTTACAATAACCACCGGCTGGTCAGGGGCCGCCGCTGCAGGCGTGCTTCGTCAGGATGGACGAGTGGTCTAAGGCGCCAGACTCAAGAGTCTTCTCTTCCCCTGAGCTTGGGTGTTCTGGTCTCCAAATGGAGGCGTGGGTTCAAATCCCACTTCTGACAGCTGCTTTCTTTTGGCCTTGGAAATGCTAACGTGACGCCACCGAAACTTCCACCATCGGCTCTGCCGAGAGGTGAATTTTGGGCACCGGAAAAAAGGAAACCGTGGGCGTTCTGGTCTCCACACGAAGCCGCCGCTTCGAATCACCCTTTTGGCAGCGGCTTTCTTATGACCTTCGAAACGCTAACGCGTCTCTACCTAAACCCTAAACCTTCCGCTGTACACTCTCCTGAGAGCCCATTTTTGGAAACGTGAAAAGAGCCCACGGAACGCACGCTGAGCTAGCTCGGCCGCGACCACGAAGGGACTCGAACCCTCAATCTTCTGATCCGAAGTCAGACGCCTTATCCATTAGGCCACGCGGTCCTGATGGTATCTGTACTGCTATCACCGGCTGGCGTTGTTGTGGCAACAGCCCTCGTCTTTGGTGTCCTTTTTAACGCGGGTTCAAGATCTGAGTGCATGGGCTGAACGTATTCAAAGCCCTCACAGCGCTCTGTTCAACTTGCACTGAAGTTATAGAGAAAAAAAGGCGAGCTAATTCTCACAAATCGCCCAATCTATTCCGCATACGCTTACAATAACCACCGGCTGGTCAGGGGTCGCCGCTGCAGGCGTGCTTCGTCAGGATGGCCGAGTGGTCTAAGGCGCCAGACTCAAGAGTCTTCTCTTCCCCTGAGCTTGGGTGTTCTGGTCTCCAAATGGAGGCGTGGGTTCAAATCCCACTTCTGACAGCTGCTTTCTTTTGGCCTTGGAAATGCTAACGTGACGCCACCGAAACTTCCACCATCGGCTCTGCCGAGAGGTGACTTTTGGGCACCGGAGAAAAGGAAACCGTGGGCGTTCTGGTCTCCACACGAAGTCTCCACACGAAGCCGCCGCTTCGAATCACCCTTTTGGCAGCGGCTTTCTTATGACCTTCGAAACGCTAACGCGTCTCTACCTAAACCCTAAACCTTCCGATGTACACTCTCCTGAGAGCCCATTTTTGGAAACGTGAAAAGAGCACACGGAACGCACGCTGAGCTAGCTCGGCCGCGACCACGAAGGGACTCGAACCCTCAATCTTCTGATCCGAAGTCAGACGCCTTATCCATTAGGCCACGCGGTCCTGATGGTATCTGTCCTGCTATCACCGGCTGGCGTTGTTGTGGCAACAGCCCTCGTCTTTGGTGTCCTTTTTAACGCGGGTTCAAGATCTGAGTGCATGGGCTGAACGTATTCAAAGCCCTCACAGCGCTCTGTTCAACTTGCACTGAAGTTATAGAGAAAAAAAGGCGAGCTAATTCTCACAAATCGCCCAATCTATTCCGCATACGCTTACAATAACCACCGGCTGGTCAGGGGCCGCCGCTGCAGGCGTGCTTCATCAGGATGGCCGAGTGGTCTAAGGCGCCAGACTCAAGAGTCTTCTCTTCCCCTGAGCTTGGGTGTTCTGGTCTCCAAATGGAGGCGTGGGTTCAAATCCCACTTCTGACAGCTGCTTTCTTTTGGCCTTGGAAATGCTAACGTGACGCCACCGAAACTTCCACCATCGGCTCTGCCGAGAGGTGACTTTTGGGCACCGGAAAAAAGTAAACCGTGGGCGTTCTGGTCTCCACACGAAGCCGCCGCTTCGAATCACCCTTTTGGCAGCGGCTTTCTTATGACCTTCGAAACGCTAACGCGTCTCTACCTAAACCCTAAACCTTCCGCTGTACACTCTCCTGAGAGCCCATTTTTGGAAACGTGAAAAGAGCACACGGAACGCACGCTGAGCTAGCTCGGCCGCGACCACGAAGGGACTCGACCCCTCAATCTTCTGATCCGAAGTCAGACGCCTTATCCATTCGGCCACGCGGTCCTGATGGTGTCTGTCCTGCTATCACCGGCTGGCGTTGTTGTGGCAACAGCCCTCGTCTTTGGTGTCCTCTTTAACGCGGGTTCAAGATCTGAGTGCATGGGCTGAACATATTCAAAGCCCTCACAGCGCTCTGTTCAACTTGCACTGAAGTTATAGAGAAAAAAAGGCGAGCTAATTCTCACAAATCGCCCAATCTATTCCGCATACGCTTACAATAACCACCGGCTGGTCAGGGGCCACCGCTGCAGGCGTGCTTCGTCAGGATGGCCGAGTGGTCTAAGGCGCCAGACTCAAGAGTCTTCTCTTCCCCTGAGCTTGGGTGTTCTGGTCTCCAAATGGAGGCGTGGGTTCAAA
Organism: Dendropsophus ebraccatus; assembly: GCF_027789765.1. NCBI lineage: Eukaryota > Metazoa > Chordata > Amphibia > Anura > Hylidae > Dendropsophus > Dendropsophus ebraccatus. Next base: position 81,215,617 of record NC_091463.1, read on the forward strand.
TCCCACTTCTGACAGCTGCTTTCTTTTGGCCTTGGAAATGCTAACGTGACGCCACCGAAACTTCCACCATCGGCTCTGCCGAGAGGTGACTTTTGGGCACCGGAAAAAAGGAAACCGTGGGCGTTCTGGTCTCCACACGAAGCCGCCGCTTCGAATCACCCTTTTGGCAGCGGCTTTCTTATGACCTTCGAAACGCTAACGCGTCTCTACCTAAACCCTAAACCTTCCGCTGTACACTCTCCTGAGAGCCCATTTTTGGAAACGTGAAAAGAGCACACGGAACGCACGCTGAGCTAGCTCGGCCGCGACCACGAAGGGACTCGAACCCTCAATCTTCTGATCCGAAGTCAGACGCCTTATCCATTAGGCCACGCGGTCCTGATGGTATCTGTCCTGCTATCACCGGCTGGCGTTGTTGTGGCAACAGCCCTCGTCTTTGGTGTCCTCTTTAACGCGGGTTCAAGATCTGAGTGCATGGGCTGAACATATTCAAAGCCCTCACAGCGCTCTGTTCAACTTGCACTGAAGTTATAGAGAAAAAAAGGCGAGCTAATTCTCACAAATCGCCCAATCTATTCCGCATACGCTTACAATAACCACCGGCTGGTCAGGGGCCGCCGCTGCAGGCGTGCTTCGTCAGGATGGCCGAGTGGTCTAAGGTGCCAGACTCAAGAGTCTTCTCTTCCCCTGAGCTTGGGTGTTCTGGTCTCCAAATGGAGGCGTGGGTTCAAATCCCACTTCTGACAGCTGCTTTCTTTTGGCCTTGGAAATGCTAACGTGACGCCACCGAAACTTCCACCATCGGCTCTGCCGAGAGGTGACTTTTGGGCACCGGAAAAAAGGAAACCGTGGGCGTTCTGGTCTCCACACGAAGCCGCCGCTTCGAATCACCCTTTTGGCAGCGGCTTTCTTATGACCTTCGAAACGCTAACGCGTCTCTACCTAAACCCTAAACCTTCCGCTGTACACTCTCCTGAGAGCCCATTTTTGGAAACGTGAAAAGAGCACACGGAACGCACGCTGATCTAGCTCGGCCGCGACCACGAAGGGACTCGAACCCTCAATCTTCTGATCCGAAGTCAGACGCCTTATCCATTAGGCCACGCGGTCCTGATGGTATCTGTCCTGCTATCACCGGCTGGCGTTGTTGTGGCAACAGCCCTCGTCTTTGGTGTCCTTTTTAACGCGGGTTCAAGATCTGAGTGCATGGGCTGAACGTATTCAAAGCCCTCACAGCGCTCTGTTCAACTTGCACTGAAGTTATAGAGAAAAAAAGGCGAGCTAATTCTCACAAATCGCCCAATCTATTCCGCATACGCTTACAATAACCACCGGCTGGTCAGGGGTCGCCGCTGCAGGCGTGCTTCGTCAGGATGGCCGAGTGGTCTAAGGCGCCAGACTCAAGAGTCTTCTCTTCCCCTGAGCTTGGGTGTTCTGGTCTCCAAATGGAGGCGTGGGTTCAAATCCCACTTCTGACAGCTGCTTTCTTTTGGCCTTGGAAATGCTAACGTGACGCCACCGAAACTTCCACCATCGGCTCTGCCGAGAGGTGACTTTTGGGCACCGGAGAAAAGGAAACCGTGGGCGTTCTGGTCTCCACACGAAGTCTCCACACGAAGCCGCCGCTTCGAATCACCCTTTTGGCAGCGGCTTTCTTATGACCTTCGAAACGCTAACGCGTCTCTACCTAAACCCTAAACCTTCCGCTGTACACTCTCCTGAGAGCCCATTTTTGGAAACATGAAAAGAGCACACGGAACGCACGCTGAGCTAGCTCGGCCGCGACCACGAAGGGACTCGAACCCTCAATCTTCTGATCCAAAGTCAGACGCCTCATCCATTAGGCCACGCGGTGCTGATGGTATCTGTCCTGCTATCACCGGCTGGCGTTGTTGTGGCAACAGCCCTCGTCTTTGTTTCCTCTTTAACGCGGGTTCAAGATCTGAGTGCATGGGCTGAACATATTCAAAGCCCTCACAGCGCTCTGTTCAACTTGCACTGAAGTTATAGAGAAAAAAAGGCGAGCTAATTCTCACAAATCGCCCAATCTATTCCGCATACGCTTACAATAACCACCGGCTGGTCAGGGGCCGCCGCTGCAGGCGTGCTTCGTCAGGATGGCCGAGTGGTCTAAGGCGCCAGACTCAAGAGTCTTCTCTTCCCCTGAGCTTGGGAGTTCTGGTCTCCAAATGGAGGCGTGGGTTCAAATCCCACTTCTGACAGCTGCTTTCTTTTGGCCTTGGAAATGCTAACGTGACGCCACCGAAACTTCCACTATCGGCTCTGCCGAGAGGTGACTTTTGTGCACCGGAAAAAAGGAAACCGTGGGCGTTCTGGTCTCCACACGAAGCCGCCGCTTCGAATCACCCTTTTGGCAGCGGCTTTCTTATGACCTTCGAAACGCTAACGCGTCTCTACCTAAACCCTAAACCTTCCGCTGTACACTCTCTTGAGAGCCCATTTTTGGAAACGTGAAAAGAGCACACGGAACGCACGCTGAGCTAGCTCGGCCGCGACGGGACTCGAACCCTCAATCTTCTGATCCGAAGTCAGACGCCTTATCCATTAGGCCACGCGGTCCTGATGGTGTCTGTCCTGCTATCACCGGCTGGCGTTGTTGTGGCAACAGCCCTCGTCTTTGGTGTCCTCTTTAACGCGGGTTCAAGATCTGAGTGCATGGGCTGAACATATTCAAAGCCCTCACAGCGCTCTGTTCAACTTGCACTGAAGTTATAGAGAAAAAAAGGCGAGCTAATTCTCACAAATCGCCCAATCTATTCCGCATACGCTTACAATAACCACCGGCTGGTCAGGGGCCGCCGCTGCAGGCGTGCTTCGTCAGGATGGCCGAGTGGTCTAAGGCGCCAGACTCTAGAGTCTTCTCTTCCCCTGAGCTTGGGTGTTTTGGTCTCCAAATGGAGGCGTGGGTTCAAATCCCACTTCTGACAGCTGCTTTCTTTTGGCCTTGGAAATGCTAACGTGACGCCACCGAAACTTCCACTATCTGCTCTGCCGAGAGGTGACTTTTGGGCACCGGAAAAAAGTAAACCGTGGGCGTTCTGGTCTCCACACGAAGCCGCCGCTTCGAATCACCCTTTTGGCAGCGGCTTTCTTATGACCTTCGAAACGCTAACGCGTCTCTACCTAAACCCTAAACCTTCCGCTGTACACTCTCCTGAGAGCCCATTTTTGGAAACATGAAAAGAGCACACGGAACGCACGCTGAGCTAGCTCGGCCACGACCACGAAGGGACTCGAACCCTCAATCTTCTGATCCAAAGTCAGACGCCTCATCCATTAGGCCACGTGGTCCTGATGGTATCTGTCCTGCTATCACCGGCTGGCGTTGTTGTGGCAACAGCCCTCGTCTTTGGTGTCCTCTTTAACGCGGGTTCAAGATCTGAGTGCATGGGCTGAACATATTCAAAGCCCTCACAGCGCTCTGTTCAACTTGCACTGAAGTTATAGAGAAAAAAAGGCGAGCTAATTCTCACAAATCGCCCAATCTATTCCGCATACGCTTACAATAACCACCGGCTGGTCAGGGGCCGCCGCTGCAGGCGTGTTTCGTCAGGATGGCCGAGTGGTCTAAGGCGCCAGACTCAAGAGTCTTCTCTTCCCCTGAACTTGGGTGTTCTGGTCTCCAAATGGAGGCGTGGGTTCAAATCCCACTTCTGACAGCTGCTTTCTTTTGGCCTTGGAAATGCTAAAGTGACGCCACCGAAACTTCCACCATCGGCTCTGCCGAGAGGTGACTTTTGGGCACCAGAAAAAAGGAAACCGTGGGCGTTCTGGTCTCCAAACGAAGCAGCCGCTTCGAATCACCCTTTTGGCAGCGGCTTTCTTATGACCTTCGAAACGCTAACGCGTCTCTACCTAAACCCTAAACCTTCCGCTGTACACTCTCCTGAGAGCCCATTTTTGGAAACGTGAAAAGAGCACAAGGAACGCACGCTGAGCTAGCTCGGCCGCGACCACGAAGGGACTCAAACCCTCAATCTTCTGATCCGAAGTCAGACGCCTTATCAATCTTCTGATCCGAAGGCAGACGCCTTATCCATTAGGCCACGCGGTCCTGATGGTATCTGTCCTGCTATCACCGGCTGGCGTTGTTGTGGCAACAGCCCTCGTCTTTGGTGTCCTCTTTAACGCGGGTTCAAGATCTGAGTGCATGGGCTGAACATATTCAAAGCCCTCACAGCGCTCTGTTCAACTTGCACTGAAGTTATAGAGAAAAAAAGGCGAGATAATTCTCACAAATCGCCCAATCTATTCCGCATACGCTTACAATAACCACCGGCTGGTCAGGGGCCGCCGCTGCAGGCGTGCTTTGTCAGGATGGCCGAGTGGTCTAAGGCGCCAGACTCAAGAGTCTTCTCTTCCCCTGAGCTTGGGAGTTCTGGTCTCCAAATGGAGGCGTGGGTTCAAATCCCACTTCTGACAGCTGCTTTCTTTTTGCCTTGGAAATGCTAACGTGACGCCACCGAAACTTCCACCATCGGCTCTGCCGAGAGGTGACTTTTGGGCACCGGAAAAAAAGGAAACCGTGGGCGTTCTGGTCTCCACACGAAGCCGCAGCTTCGAATCACCCTTTTGGCAGCGGCTTTCTTATGACCTTCGAAACGCTAACGCGTCTCTACCTAAACCCTAAACCTTCCGCTGTACACTCTCCTGAGAGCCCATTTTTGGAAACGTGAAAAGAGCACACGGAACGCACGCTGAGCTAGCTCGGCCGCGACCACGAAGGGACTCGAACCCTCAAGCTTCTGATCCGAAGTCAGACGCCTTATCCATTAGGCCACGCGGTCCTGATAGTATCTGTCCTGCTATCACCGGCTGGCGTTGTTGTGGCAACAGCCCTCGTCTTTGGTGTCCTCTTTAACGCGGGTTCAAGATCTGAGTGCATGGGCTGAACATATTCAAAGCCCTCACAGCGCTCTGTTCAACTTGCACTGAAGTTATAGAGAAAAAAAGGCGAGCTAATTCTCACAAATCGCCCAATCTATTCCGCATACGCTTACAATAACCACCGGCTGTTTAGGGGTCGCCACTGCAGGCGTGCTTCGTCAGGATGGCCGAGTGGTCTAAGGCGCCAGACTCAAGAGTCTTCTCTTCCCCTGAGCTTGGGTGTTCTGGTCTCCAAATGGAGGCGTGGGTTCAAATCCCACTTCTGACAGCTGCTTTCTTTTGGCCTTGGAAATGCTAACGTGACGCCACCGAAACTTCCACCATCGGCTCTGCCGAGAGGTGACTTTTGGGCACCGGAAAAAAGGAAACCGTGGGCGTTCTGGTCTCCAAACGAAGCAGCCGCTTCGAATCACCCTTTTGGCAGCGGCTTTCTTATGACCTTCGAAACGCTAACGCGTCTCTACCTAAACCCTAAACCTTCCGCTGTACACTCTCCTGAGAGCCCATTTTTGGAAACGTGAAAAGAGCACAAGGAACGCACGCTGAGCTAGCTCGGCCGCGACCACGAAGGGACTCAAACCCTCAATCTTCTGATCCGAAGTCAGACGCCTTATCAATCTTCTGATCCGAAGGCAGACGCCTTATCCATTAGGCCACGCGGTCCTGATGGTATCTGTCCTGCTATCACCGGCTGGCGTTGTTGTGGCAACAGCCCTCGTCTTTGGTGTCCTCTTTAACGCGGGTTCAAGATCTGAGTGCATGGGCTGAACATATTCAAAGCCCTCACAGCGCTCTGTTCAACTTGCACTGAAGTTATAGAGAAAAAAAGGCGAGCTAATTCTCACAAATCGCCCAATCTATTCCGCATACGCTTACAATAACCACCGGCTGGTCAGGGGCCGCTGCTGCAGGCATGCTTCGTCAGGATGGCCGAGTGGTCTAAGGCGCTAGACTCAAGAGTCTTCTCTTCCCCTGAGCTTGGGTGTTCTGGTCTCCAAATGGAGGCGTGGGTTCAAATCCCACTTCTGACAGCTGCTTTCTTTTTGCCTTGGAAATGCTAACGTGACGCCACCGAAACTTCCACCATCGGCTCTGCCGAGAGGTGACTTTTGGGCACCGGAAAAAAGGAAACCGTGGGCGTTCTGGTCTCCACACGAAGCCGCCGCTTCGAATCACCCTTTTGGCAGCGGCTTTCTTATGACCTTCGAAAAGCTAACGCTTCTCTACCTAAACCCTAAACCTTCCGCTGTACACTCTCCTGAGAGCCCATTTTTGGAAACGTGAAAAGAGCACAAGGAACGCACGCTGAGCTAGCTCGGCCGCGACCACGAAGGGACTCAAACCCTCAATCTTCTGATCCGAAGTCAGACGCCTTATCAATCTTCTGATCCGAAGGCAGACGCCTTATCCATTAGGCCACGCGGTCCTGATGGTATCTGTCCTGCTATCACCGGCTGGCGTTGTTGTGGCAACAGCCCTCGTCTTTGGTGTCCTCTTTAACGCGGGTTCAAGATCTGAGTGCATGGGCTGAACATATTCAAAGCCCTCACAGCGCTCTGTTCAACTTGCACTGAAGTTATAGAGAAAAAAAGGCGAGCTAATTCTCACAAATCGCCCAATCTATTCCGCATACGCTTACAATAACCACCAGCTGGTCAGGGGCCGCCGCTGCAGGCGTGCTTTGTCAGGATGGCCGAGTGGTCTAAGGCGCCAGACTCAAGAGTCTTCTCTTCCCCTGAGCTTGGGTGTTCTGGTCGCCAAATGGAGGCGTGGGTTCAAATCCCACTTCTGACAGCTGCTTTCTTTTTGCCTTGGAAATGCTAACGTGACGCCACCGAAACTTCCACCATCGGCTCTGCCGAGAGGTGACTTTTGGGCACCGGAAAAAAGGAAACCGTGGGCGTTCTGGTCTCCACACGAAGCCGCCGCTTCGAATCACCCTTTTGGCAGCGGCTTTCTTATGACCTTCGAAAAGCTAACGCGTCTCTACCTAAACCCTAAACCTTCCGCTGTACACTCTCCTGAGAGCCCATTTTTGGAAACGTGAAAAGAGCACACGGAACGCACGCTGAGCTAGCTCGGCCGCGACCACGAAGGGACTCGAACCCTCAATCTTCTGATCTGAAGTCAGACGCCTTATCCATTACGCCACGCGGTCCTGATGGTATCGGTCCTGCTATCACCGGGTGGCGTTGTTGTGGCAACAGCCCTCGTCTTTGGTGTCCTCTTTAACGCGGGTTCAAGATCTGAGTGCATGGGCTGAACATATTCAAAGCCCTCACAGCGCTCTGTTCAACTTGCACTGAAGTTATAGAGAAAAAAAGGCGAGCTAATTCTCACAAATCGCCCAATCTATTCCGCATACGCTTACAATAACCACCGGCTGGTCAGGGGCCGCCGCTGCAGGCGTGCTTTGTCAGGATGGCCGAGTGGTCTAAGGCGCCAGACTCAAGAGTCTTCTCTTCCCCTGAGCTTGGGTGTTCTGGTCGCCAAATGGAGGCGTGGGTTCAAATCCCACTTCTGACAGCTGCTTTCTTTTTGCCTTGGAAATGCTAACGTGACGCCACCGAAACTTCCACCATCGGCTCTGCCGAGAGGTGACTTTTAGGCACCGGAAAAAAGGAAACCGTGGGCGTTCTGGTCTCCACACGAAGCCGCCGCTTCGAATCACCCTTTTGGCAGCGGCTTTCTTATGACCTTCGAAACGCTAACGCGTCTCTACCTAAACCTAACACCTTCCGCTGTACACTCTCCTGAGAGCCCATTTTTGGAAACGTGAAAAGAGCACACGGAACGCACACTGAGCTAGCTCGGCCGCGACCACAACGGGACTCAAACCCTCAATCTTCTGATCCGAAGTCAGACGCCTTATCCATTAGGCCACGCGGTCCTGATGGTATCTGTCCTGCTATCACCGGCTGGCGTTGTTGTGGCAACAGCCCTCGTCTTTGGTGTCCTCTTTAACGCGGGTTCAAGATCTGAGTGCATGGGCTGAACATATTCAAAGCCCTCACAGCGCTCTGTTCAACTTGCACTTAAGTTATAGAGAAAAAAAGGCGAGCTAATTCTCACAAATCGCCCAATCTATTCCACATACGCTTACAATAACCACCGGCTGGTCAGGGGCCGCCGCTGCAGGTGTGCATCGTCAGGATGGCCGAGTGGTCTAAGGCGCCAGACTCAAGAGTCTTCTCTTCCCCTGAGCTTGGGTGTTCTGGTCTCCAAATGGAGGCGTGGGTTCAAATCCCACTTCTGACAGCTGCTTTCTTTTGGCCTTGGAAATGCTAACGTGACGCCACCGAAACTTCCACCATCGGCTCTGCCGAGAGGTGACTTTTGGGCACCGGAAAAAAGGAAACCGTGGGTGTTCTGGTCTCCACACGAAGCAGCCGCTTCGAATCACCCTTTTGGCAGCGGCTTTCTTATGACCTTCGAAACGCTAACGCGTCTCTACCTAAACCCTATACCTTCCGCTGTACACTCTCCTGAGAGCCCATTTTTGGAAACGTGAAAAGAGCACAAGGAACGCACGCTGAGCTAGCTCAGCCGCGACCACGAAGGGACTCAAACCCTCACCCTTCTGATCCGAAGTCAGACGCCTTATCAATCTTCTGATCCGAAGTCAGACGCCTTATCCATTAGGCCACGCGGTCCTGATGGTATCTGTCCTGCTATCACCGGCTGGCGTTGTTGTGGCAACCGCCCTCGTCTTTGGTGTCCTCTTTAACGTGGGTTCAAGATCTGAGTGCATGGGCTGAACATATTCAAAGCCCTCACAGCGCTCTGTTCAACTTGGACTGAAGTTATAGAGAAAAAAAGGCGAGCTAATTCTCACAAATCGCCCAATCTATTCCGCATACTCTTACAATAACCACCGGCTGGTCAGGGGCCGCCGCTGCAGGTGTGCTTTGTCAGGATGGCCGAGTGGTCTAAGGCGCCAGACTCAAGAGTCTTCTCTTCCCCTGAGCTTGGGTGTTCTGGTCTCCAAATGGAGGCGTGGGTTCAAATCCCACTTCTGACAGCTGCCTTCTTTTGGCCTTGGAAATGCTAACGTGACGCCACCGAAACTTCCACCATCGGCTCTGCCGAGAGGTGACTTTTGGGCACCGGAAAAAAGGAAACCGTGGGCGTTCTGGTCTCCACACGAAGCCGCCGCTTTGAATCACCCTTTTGGCAGCGGCTTTATTATGACCTTCGAAACGCTAACGCGTCTCTACCTAAACCCTAAACCTTCCGCTGTACACTCTCCTGAGAGCCCATTTTTGGAAACGTGAAAACAGCACACAAAACGCACGCTGAGCTAGCTCGGCCGCGACGGGACTCGAACCCTCAATCTTCTGATCCGAAGTCAGACGCCTTATCCATTAGGCCACGCGGTCCTGATGGTATCTGTCCTGCTATCACCGGGTGGCGTTGTTGTGGCAACAGCCCTCGTCTTTGGTGTCCTCTTTAACGCGGGTTCAAGATCTGAGTGCATGGGCTGAACATATTCAAAGCCCTCACAGCGCTCTGTTCAACTTGCACTGAAGTTATAGAGAAAAAAAGGCGAGCTAATTCTCACAAATCGCCCAATCTATTCCGCATACGCTTACAATAACCACCGGCTGGTCAGGGGCCGCCGCTGCAGGCGTGCTTTGTCAGGATGGCCGAGTGGTCTAAGGTGCCAGACTCAAGAGTCTTCTCTTCCCCTGAGCTTGGGTGTTCTGGTCTCCAAATGGAGGCGTGGGTTCAAATCCCACTTCTGACAGCTGCTTTCTTTTTGCCTTGGAAATGCTAACGTGACGCCACCGAAACTTCCACCATCGGCTCTGCCGAGAGGTGAATTTTGGGCACCGGAAAAAAGGAAACCGTGGGCGTTCTGGTCTCCACACGAAGCCGCCGCTTCGAATCACCCTTTTGGCAGCGGCTTTCTTATGACCTTCGAAACGCTAACGCGTCTCTACCTAAACCCTAAATCTTCCGCTGTACACTCTCCTGAGAGCCCATTTTTGGAAACGTGAAAAGAGCACACGGAACGCACGCTGAGCTAGCTCGGCCGCGACCACGAAGGGACTCGAACCCTCAATCTTCTGATCTGAAGTCAGACGCCTTATCCATTACGCCACGCGGTCCTGATGGTATCGGTCCTGCTATCACCGGGTGGCGTTGTTGTGGCAACAGCCCTCGTCTTTGGTGTCCTCTTTAACGCGGGTTCAAGATCTGAGTGCATGGGCTGAACATATTCAAAGCCCTCACAGCGCTCTGTTCAACTTGCACTGAAGTTATAGAGAAAAAAAGGCGAGCTAATTCTCACAAATTGCCCAATCTATTCCGCATACGCTTACAATAACCACCGGCTGGTCAGGGGCCGCCACTGCAGGCGTGCTTCGTCAGGATGGCCGAGTGGTCTAAGGCGCCAGATTCAAGAGTCTTCTCTTCCCCTGAGCTTGGGTGTTCTGGTCTCCAAATGGCGGCGTGGGTTCAAATCCCACTTCTGACAGCTGCTTTCTTTTGGCCTTGGAAATGCTAACGTGACGCCATCGAAACTTTCACCATCGGCTCTGCCGAGAGGTGATTTTTGGGCACCGGAAAAAAGGAAACTGTGGGCGTTCTGGTCTCCACACGAAGCCGCCGCTTCGAATCACCCTTTTGGCAGCGGCTTTCTTATGACCTTCGAAACGCTAATGCATCTCTACCTAAACCCTAAACCTTCCGCTGTACACTCTCCTGAGAGCCCATTTTTGGAAACGTGAAAAACGCACACGGAACGCACGCTGAGCTAGCTCGGCCGCGACCACGAAGGGACTCGAACCCTCAATCTTCTGATCCGAAGTCAGACGCCTTATCTATTAGGCCACGCGGTCCTGATGGTATCGGTCCTGCTATCACCGGGTGGCGTTGTTGTGGCAACAGCCCTCGTCTTTGGTATCCTCTTTAACGCGGGTTCAAGATCTGAGTGCATGGGCTGAACATATTCAAAGCCCTCACAGCGCTCTGTTCAACTTGCACTGAAGTTATAGAGAAAAAAAGGCGAGCTAATTCTCACAAATCGCCCAATCTATTCCGCATACGCTTACAATAACCACCGGCTGGTCAGGGGCCGTCGCTGCAGGCGTGCTTTGTCAGGATGGCCGAGTGGTCTAAGGCGCCACACTCAAGAGTCTTCTCTTCCCCTGAGCTTGGGTGTTCTGGTCTCCTAATGGAGGCGTGGGTTCAAATCCCACTTCTGACAGCTGCTTTCTTTTGGCCTTGGAAATGCTAACGTGACGCCACCGAAACTTCCACCATCGGCTCTGCCGAGAGGTGACTTTTGGGCACCGGAAAAAAGGAAACCGTGGGTGTTCTGGTCTCCACACGAAGCCGCCGGTTCAAATTTCCCTTCTGGCAGCGGCTTTCTTATGACCTTCGAAACGCTAACATGTATCTACCTATACCTTCCGCAGTACACTCTCCTGAGAGCCGATTTTTGGAAACTTGAAAAGAGCAGACGGAGCGCACGCTAAGCTAACGACCCTGAGGGACTTCAAACCCTCAATCTTCTGATTCGAAGTCAGACTCATTATCCATAAGGCCACGCGGTCCTGATGGTTTCTGCCGTGCTATCACCGGGTGGCTTTGTTGTGGCAACAGCCTTCATCTTTGGTGTCCTCTTTAACGTGTGTTTAAGATTGCATGGGCTAAACATATTTAAAACCCTCATAGCACTCTGTACAATTTGCACTGAAGTTATAGAGAGAACATCAATTGGCTGCTGCTGCCTATCCCTGCTTCTCCAGTTACCTCAATTATCTTGCCCCACCTCGTGCACCCATAGGTAGGTGGTGGGCTGTTGATGGGTGCCGGGAGGTCGTGCAGGTCGGTGGAAATCACTGGCAGCATTGGCTATCCGAGGTATTGTGCGTGTAGGTGGCGGGCTGGTAACGGGTGCTGGAGGTCGGGCAGGCTGGTGGGGATATTCCCCCTGGTGAAGAGAAGATGGGTGAATGCTTTGGTCGTCAGGTGCTGGATGAGTGGTGAGGAGGGCAGCCGGCGCTGAAGCACGAAAGCTGGTGGAGTAGAGATTAGTCCCTACAGCTGGAGTAGCTTACCTGGCAGCCGCTGACCACAGCATTCACTTGTCCCTGCTGCTATTCCACAGCGTTGGGAAAACCCGATATGACGGGAATGCCCACTCCTGTAACCTTGGTGTCCAAGCACCTTAATACAGTCAGCTTACAAAAGTTATCTTCCCTGATTTTGTTTGCAAAACGAACAATGTTCAAGTACTGAAGAAACTGGGGAAATACTGGGAAGTACTGGGGAAATTTTTTTTTGTTACTGTAAGTGTTCGGAAAAAGAGTTATTACTGTATATAGGTGTCCATTCAGTATATTTCAAATAATTGTATTACACAAAGTGTATGGACTTTCCTAGGACTATCTATCTTTTCCCTTGATATCTTTAAAATGTATAATTCAAGGTGTTGATTATGGGAATGACAGTAATTTTGTTGAGCAGGTTAGGCAATCTCTGTAAAAGATTATTCCCTGGAAAGCTGTCCTTTTACGCTGACTACTAATTACTACATAGGAATCATAATTATTTTTATTGGTAGGTTACAATTTGAGCTCCACAATAACCAGCCACTCTTTCCATAGGGACATCACATTTAGGAATTACATATTATAAAAACATGTTTCTGTTATGGGAATCTTATTTATGTTTGAGAACAAAATTTGTAAAAGAACTGAAGCCATTCCTCCCTGCTGCCCTGACTTCCTGCTTACTAATCCAGATTCTTTTTCTGTAAAGTCAGATTTTAAGATGAAAACCATTCTTAGGAGTACGCTGACACTGCTGCTGATCTGTGAAGGTGCCTGTCAGACCCCCATGTTTGGCTGTAGACCTGGGACACCCTATCCACAGAGACCATTCTACATGAGCGGAGACGTTATTATAGGTGGACTTTTTGATATCCATATTTACTATAAAACTGAAGCTTTTAACTTTTCAAGTCCTCCACATCTTCAAGCTCGAAAGATAAGGTAAGAACGGGTTCTGATCAGCTTTGACTGACTTAGAAAAGTAGGTTCTACATAAAAACATTGGTTTGTATTATGGTACAATCTGAAAATGTTTTGCTATTATTATCACACGGCAATTTACATCACTGGTTAGAAGGAGACTGAAGACAAGATGTGCCAACTACTGGAGAACAACATGAAATTATAATCTTCTAAAAAGTAACATCTGCCTGTAGCTTTTTTAAACACTGCGTGTAAATCTAGTCTAGTTAATAAAGCAATTTACAAAAACATTTGAACAAGGTAACTGAAAATCATCAGTAAGGGGTGGATGCAGGTAAAACTAAAAGTGACCAATTGTCTGAATGAAAAACAATGAAGTGTCTGGATGATGAACATGAAAGTGAGTCAGTCATGTAAAAGAGGAAAGAATATGATAGCGCTGTATACCTACCCGTCTAAGGCGGTGATCATGCAGAGAGTGATTTCTGACAGCCTTAAAATGAGTGACCAGTGCAACCAGGCAGTGGGGAAAGCAAATCGTATGCTGGGGTGTATAGCTAGAGGTATAACCAGTAGGAAGAGGGAGATTGTGATCCCGCTGCATAGAGCTCTGGTGAGGCCACATCTGGAATACTGTGTCCAGTTCTGGAGACCTCATCTAAAAAAGGACATTGATAAAATAGAACGGGTCCAAAGACAGACTACAAAAATGGTGGAGGGTGTGACTTGAGGAAGGGAAAGGGGGGACATGATTGAAACCTTTAAGTATGTTAAGGGACTAAATAAGGTTCAAGAGGGGAGTGTTTTTAGTAAAAAACTAAGTTGAAGAACAAGAGGACACAGTAAGAGGTTAGTTGGGGGAAAGATCAGAAGCAATGTGAGAAAATATTATTTTACTGAAAGAGTAGTAGATACCTGGAACAAACTTCCAGCAGAGATGGTTGGTAAGTCCACAATAACAGAATTTAACCACGCCTGGGATAAAGATACATCTATCCTAAGATAATAAGAAAGAAGATACTAAAAGGGCAGACTAGATGGACCCAGTGGTCTTTTTCTGCCGACAATCTTCTATGTTTCTATGAGAGAGCATCAGCGAGGAATGCTAATGGAGAAGATACTTGAAAGAGTTTCTTTTAAAAAATATGGGCCTCGAATATTGCTGTTCTCTTCTTCACTAGTCTTTTGGTCCAAAGATAAACAAATGTGTTGTTTTTAGTAAAGCAACTTATAACACTCCCCAAGTCCCCTGTCTTGGGGTCACCTTTGACTCTGCCCTGTCTTTTAAACCACATATTCAGGCCCTGACCACCTCCTGCCGCCTTCACCTCAAAAACATTCCCAGAACCCGCTCTTTTCTCACCCCTGACTCCACAAAACTGCTGGTACATGCTCTCATTATCTACCACTTGGACTACTGTAACATCCTCCTCTCTGGCCTTCCATCTAACTCTCTTGCTCCCTCCAGTCTATCCTTAACTCTGCTGCCTGACTAATCCACCTTTCTTCTTGCTTCGCCTCTGCCTCTACCCTCTGCCAATCCCTTCACTGGCTCCCCATTGTCCAACGTATTCACTTTAAATTGTTGACCATCCACAACCTGTCCCCTGCGTACATCTCTGACCTGATATCTCGAGACCATCCCTCACGCAACTGTCAATCCTCCAGTGACCTCCTTTTGTGCTCCCCCTTGTTCGTACCTCACACAACCACCTCGAAGACTCTACTCGAGCCTCCCCCATACTCTGGAACTCACTACACCAACAAATCCGGCTCTCTTCTACCAGTCCTTCAAAAGTAACCTGAAAATCCATCTCTTCAAACTCGGCTACAACCTATAACAATTCTGCATTACACTTGACTGGCTGCACTTTACCTCCTGTTTCTCTCTCAGTACCTTATAGCTTGTTAGCCCTTGCTGGCAGGGTCCTCTTCCCCAATGTGCCATCTGCCATTTGCCTTCATGTAATGTGTTTTTGATCTTGTAATGTTCCTGTTTGTTACCCTCTATCACTTGTATAGCGCTCTGCAATTAAGGGAGCTTTATAAATCAATAATAATAACACTGTGCCATTTTTTCTTCCCCAAGGATTTAATCTCTTGGTTTTCTGTCTTAACTATCACTCTGTGGTTGCCATGCATCAGTGCACACACTTTCCCACAATCTCCCTTGCTTGCAAGCTAAGTGGAGACCAACTGCTAGTACCTCCTGGAGATTACAGTTAAACTAACAATGCCTGGCCCACCTTAGTGGGTCATAACCAAGGGCAAGAGGTTATCACAACAAACAGACACATAGGGAATTACTTTTTTTTCAAACTGGACAGTTTTGAACATATGTTTAATTTGAAATTTAACATATCCGTTTTAGTGAAATAAATGGATGGAAAATGGATGCAGTTGTAGGTCATTAAATAGGATCCCTTTTCCATTGCCTTACATTATAAAAAAGCGGATTAAAACTAATCTAATTTTTTTTTATTTTTTAGCATACACGAAAACGTGGTTGACTACATTTTTCTATACGTTAAAACTAACCATTTAAAAATGGATTCATTACAAGACAGCAAAAATGCAGTGGCAGTGTGAACTTAACCTTAGGCATCAGTTTGGACTTAGATTCTTAACGACACAACCCCTTTTAGTAAGTCTGTACTAAGTAAGTGTCCTATTAGAGAAAGCGATTTTTTGTTTCCAACGATTTACGATAAACAATTGCGAACAAGCACTTTTGGGTACGGCCTCAAATCTCACAAATAAAAGGAACAATAGTTGTTAGTTGAGATCACAACTCCGATTGTCCATATACTCTAGTCTTTCAACGTCCATAATTACAAACGAACCATGTGTACATACACCGAAAGATTTGCAAACAATTAGCAAGCGATTAACAATGATATTATAGTCAGCTAAAAAGATGCGATCAACAACATAAAACAAATTTTCATTAGTCGTTTGACCGCTGCCTGTATAGTCACAGAAGGATTATCACTTAAATTCGAACGATTTAACGCACAATAATTTTTTCTGTGTACTAGGGCCCTAAGAATTAGACAGTTTTAGTAATTACCTCTTTTAGCATTACTGTTTTATACCGGAAAAGTAACTATATGAGAGGAGCAAGTTATACCAGTGTACACATCCCTCTCATAGCTCTCACACAGGTAATGATAGTTAATAATAGGTAATGATGGGTCTATATACATTGATCACTATATATGAAGTGCTGGAAAAGATTCAACCCCACTAAGGACTGTGCATTAAGGGGTTTCCACAGGGGCGGATTAACTTTACCATAGGCCCTGGGCTGTTCACCAAGCCTGGGCCACCCCACTGTAACTATGGCAGCACTAGCCTGGCGTTCATAGTACAAGATAGATAATGTCATGATGTCCTGATTTGTGCAAAATTGCCATAAAAAACTGTGATTTTTTGCAAATCATGGCGGAAGTGTAGCCAGGAGACAGTACACCACTGAAAGTATAAGTGTTTTTGGGTGCTCATGGGCCCCGGGCTGCTGCCCGAAACGCCCCTATTATAATCCACTACTGGGTTTCCACTGTTCCTGACTCTTTGTTTGGCTATGTATATATTTCAGCATGCTCTTAGAAGACTTTTATAATTTCCTAAGCTTGGTGTTCGCAGTGGATGAAATCAACCTCAACCCAAACATTTTACCCAATGTGACTTTGGGCTACAACGTGTATGATTCTTATGTCGACCTCTTTAGAACTATACAAGGGGCTGTCCGTATGTACTCAGGAAATACCAAACAATATCCAAACTACAACTGTGATACGTACGGGGTCTTGGCTGCTGTCATTGAGGGAATGGCGTCTAGTTTCTCTATACAATATGCCAATATTTTTGGAATCTATAAATATCCTCAGGTAAGCGCATAAAGGCCATCTGGAGATAGACTAGCTCAGTTGTGTGGTCTGACTGCACCTAACAAACCTGACCATAGTATTCTGACCTCTGTGCTAGGTTCTTCTAGACTAATAAAATTTAACTAACACTGTACCTAGCCCCTGGTAAATGATCTATGGAAATAGATGAAAATTAATCAAGACTTTTCTAATTCTATGATATTCAATTTTATAGAAACCTTTTGATATTCGTATTTATTCTACTACACACTAAAAAGTGTAAAAACTTGTGTGCAATTGCACCTTACATATAAGGGGAGATTTATCAAACTGGTGTAAAATAGAACTGTCTCAGTTGCCCCTAGCAACCAATCATATTCCACTTATCATTCTTCACAGGTTCTTTGGAAAATGAAAGGTGGAATCTGATTGGTTGCCGGGGGCAACTAAGACAATTCTCCTTTACACAGTATAACAAATCCCCCCCTTCCATTTGTGACACATGCAATTCTCAATCTTAGACTGTGTGTTTATCACCTTACAATCATGCAAATAACATCCATGTATACAGTGTATATTAAAAACTTTAAACTGGAGCTTTGTCTGATCCAGTATCTATGACCCAATCTATCAGATTATGGAAGGGGTGTGAGTGCAACACCAATGACTGACCGGTGACCGACAGCTCTATGACATTGCAACCAATTATGAATCCAGCACGCTACCTGTGAAGAGTTTAATTCTCCTCTTCAGTAAAATTATTGTCACACACAGAATGTTGGCTATGGGTACTGTCAGTATACTGTATATTTCCTGTCCTGATAGAGAAACATGCAGTAGCAATGCATCGGGAATCACAATGATATTGTAGAATTTGCAATTTGTTCAGTATTAGAATAAAAAAGGAAGGAATTATTTTACCTGCCTCAGAATATGGACACCCATTATCACCCTATGTATTCGTCTTACAGGTCAGTTTTATGTCACAAGAACCTTTACAGAGTAACAAGCTTTATTTCCCATTCTTCTACCGGACAGTACCGAGCGAGAAGACTTTATATTCTGCGGTAATAGCATTACTGAAGCACTTCGGCTGGATGTGGGTCGGTATCATATATCCAGATGATGACGGCAGCATCAATGCTATAAAGATTATTAAAAACATGATAGAGGCAAATGGGGGCTGCATTGAATTTATTAAGCTCGTACCTTCGATTAATGACTTTAGTCCAGAAAGAATCAAAGACATACAGCAAACTATTGTGAAGTCAACAGCGAATGTCATACTCGTCTATGGATCCAAAAACTATGTCTATTACGTGGAGCTAAATGTTCACATATCCAACATACCTGGAAAAGTGTGGATCCATACGGCAGACTCCAGTTTCCGAATGTTTAACTCGATAAATGACACCAATGTCGTCAATGGTTCTCTGAGGTTTGTTATGCAGAAAACTGAGAACCCAGAATTCATAAAATTTATACAAGGAGTTAATCCTAGTAGATTCCCGACAGGAAGGACATTTACGACATGGTGGGATGAATTATGTGAAAATCGTTGTCCATTCAACCCAAGAAAGAGGAACTGCACAGGAGTGGAGAGTGGAAGGCCAATACTGTACTCACATTGCAATCTGAAATTCACAGGCATGAGTTATATTGTATATAATTCTGTATACGCAGTGGCCTATGCATTGAATGATTTGTATAAAGAAATACCATTGAGCGAAAGACTGCTTGATATAAATAAACTCAAATTTCAAGATTTAAAAGGCTGGAAGGTAAGACTAGTTAAAAATGTATCAGCTAGTTCAACAAATGCTTTGTACAGTAGATGCAGAGGACAGCAAAAACCTTCGGTGATAATCCTCTCAATGCCAAGGGATAAAAATTCCTTCTCTGTCCTAAAATGAGATAAGTCTTATGTCTGTTTAATCACTCAAGATCATACTTAAAGGACAAGTGCCATGAAAAACTTTTTCCCAGTAATTGAAGCACATTACAAAGTTATATAACTCTGTAATATGCTTCAATCACCTATCTGCCTCCCTTCCCTGTCTTTTCCCCCCTCCACCCCCCACCAGGAAGTGTCCTAACTCACACAGACCTAATGACTGTCGTCACCGTCACCAAGGTCTTCTCTCAGCTCCTTCTCCTGTTACACTAGCCTCCCCCCTCCCCTGCCTTGTCAGGTGACTCAGCTTGCTCAGCTCCCATTGGCTGAACAACTGCAAGCCATCACTTGGACTGGGGAGGGGGGGCTGCTGTAACAGGACCTAGAGCAGCCCTCCTGCTGATGACTCATCCTCACAAGAAGGAGCTGCCTGGTGACGGTGACGACAGTAATGAGGTCTGTGTGAGTTAGGACACTTCCTGGTGGGGGGTGGAGGGGGGAAAAGACAGGGAAGGGAGGCAGATAGGTGATTGAAGCATATTACACAGTTATATAACTTTGTAATGTGCTTCAATTACTGGGAAAAAGTTTTTCATGGCACTTTAAAGATGTACATAAAGATCGTTCCAGTGGTCCATGTCACCAAATTTTCAGCAATACTTGATGTGAAATAAAAAAAAATGTACAATAAATTTTAACTTATTTCTTCCAAAAATTTTATCAGCAATGCTTACAAAAGGTTTTTTTTTTCGCTGCACTTACTACTGCATCAAGGCTTCACTTCCTGGATAAAATGGTGATGTCACTTCTTGGAAAAAATGGTGACGACCCGACTCCCAGAGCTGTGTTGGCTGTGGCTGCTGGAGAGGATGATGGCACAGGGATGTTCAGTGTCCCTCCAGTGCCCTGTGTCCCTCGGTGTCCCCCTGCCATCATCCTCTCCAGCTGCCAAAGAGGCTAGTAGTTTCTGAGAGTTAGGTTGTTTAGGTACAGGAAAACTTGGTAAAGGTTGCCTGAATGGTCGGGTTTCCCAAGCATGGGTCTAATATATTAGCTTGGCTGTACTACTGATTAAAAAGCTATAATTTTGTTCCTGGTTTGTTCAATAAAGAGCTGGTATAGAAGAACTTGTCTCTCCTGTCCCTACATCTAAGTGTACAGGTAATGGATTGTGTTTGATTGTGTCTTATCAATAAGGTAGCCACTGTCAAACACTTTGTATAAGTAACAAGTAGTCATTGCTAATATAGTAGTAGCTAGTTTTAGCTAATTACCTGGGAGAGACAGGAAGAGAGAGAACTGCTTAGCTTAGAGCTTATATATATATATATATTTTTTTTTTTTGTGTTGTGTTACTTTTTGTAACTTTTTGCTTCCCTGAAAATGTTTTACAGTTGCATAAATTTCTCAAAAAAATCAATTTTACAAACATATTGGGACAAGACATTTTTTTTAGTGATGGAGAAATATCAGTCGGATATGATACATATAATGTTATTCACAATTCAGACTTGTCCATAAGTTCTCATAAAGTTGGAAATTATTATTTTCATGCTCCACCAGGAAAACAACTCATTTTAAATGCATCGGCCATAGTTTGGGAAAACAAATTTACCAAGGTAAGTAAGAATCAGTGTGTTCTGATTTTAAAGTATAGGTTCTCCATTCATCATTAATTTACTGGTAAAGCACGAATATAATATGAACAAAAGGTTATATTAATTAACATTGTGTATCTTGCACTGGAGCTGCAGTCTGTATATAGGCCAAAGCTGTATTCACATTTTACTGAACCAGAATACATTTTCCTGTACCAGAACACTGGAACGTACCTGGTTTAATGGGGTGCTCCGACGAAAATCTTTTTCTTTCAGATCAACTGGTTTCAAAAAGTTTTAGAGATTTTAAATTTACCTCTATTTAAAAATCTCAAATATTCATATATTTATCAGCTGCTGTATGTCCTGCAGAAAGTTGTGTTTTCTTTCCAGTCTGACACAGTGCTCTCTGCTGACATCTCTGTCCATGTCAGAAACTGTCCAGAGCAGCAGCAAATCCCCATAAAAAAACCTCTCCTGTTCTGGACAGTTCCTGACATGGACAGAGGTGGAAGCAAAGAGCGCTGTGTCAGGCTGAAAAGAATACACCACTTCCTACAGGAAAAACAGCAGCTGATAAGTACTGGAAGACTGGACATTTTTAAATAAAAGTAAATTACAAATCCATATAACTTTCTGAAATCGGTAGATATTATAGAAATACGTTTTTCACTGGAGTATTCCTTTAAAGTCTATACCATGATACCATAGAGAGAGAAAAAAAAGAGGAAGCAGTGGCGTAGCTACCATAGAGGCATGGTAGGCAGCTGCTATGGGGCCCGTGTGGGAGGGGGGCCCTGGGATGCACAGGAAAGGTAAGAGTCTCCTGTGTCCTTCTGCTTAACCCCTTATGTACTGCAGTGTGTAAGTGACCAAGTGTTCACTTAGCTGCTGCAACATAAAAAAGGGGTTAATATGCAGAGCACAAGGAGATCTCTGCTTCACTGCACTGATAACCCCTTACCTCTGTTCTCCGGCTGCTGCAACCAAGTAGGAAAATGTGCCAGAGGTCAGGGGTTATCAGGGCACAAGCAGTGAAGAGATATCCTTGTCTTCCTATTTAGCTCTTATTTGTGTTGCAGCATGTTATCAAACCTAGGGTCACTTACCCACTGCAGTATATAAGGGGTTAAGCAGAAGGTAGTCGGCTCATTCATCTATGTATTTAAAGTGACACTGTCACCCCCTTTTTGCATTATGACTTCTCTACACAGGTGTAATGGGTAAATTCAGCAGTTTTCATACCTTATTTTATATCATACGTCATGGTGCCTGTTCCAGTAAAAAGTCATCTTTTATCATCTGCAGATTGGGATCCCTGGGCCGTGACGTCATTGGCACATATGCCCCACCCCTCAGCGGCCATTGAAAGGGCCGGCCTAAAGGTATAGGCCTCACCCCTACTAGATTGGCCCACATCAATGGCCACCGAGGGGCGGGGCCTATGCGTCACTGAGCAGTAATAATAGTTGATGGTAAAATCTTTTGAGAAGGTCAACATGTTTTATTAGGGGCGTGTAATAAGAAGTTGCATATATTTTTAATCTAGATACCACGATCTTTGTGCAGTGACATCTGTCAGCCTGGAAACAGAAAATCTATCCGGGAAGGACAGCCAGTATGTTGCTATGATTGTCTTTCTTGCCCAGAAGGACAATTTTCCAACAGAACGGGTAAGTTTATTTGATAAAAAGCAGTTGCCAAGTTCTTTTAAATTTGTTGCTTAAAAGTTTGTGAACTCTTCAGAATTTTTTATTTTTCTGCAGAAAGTTGACACTAAACTTCATTGTATTTTGATACAAGTCCTGAGAGAAAAAGAATGAAATCAAACAAATACTAGTACTAGTAGAAAGCTTGCTCCCTAAAAATAATAGTATATTCTATCACTATAGATGCAGATGTATGTACAAAGTGCCCGGAGGATGAATGGCCCAATGAGAAGAAGACAAAGTGTACAAAAAAAAACATAACATTCTTGTCTTATGAAAATCCCATTGGAATTGTCTTGACTTTCATAGCTATTGTATTTGCTTTGCTCTCTGCTGTGGTTCTCCTAATATTTATTAGGAATCGGCACACTCCAATCGTCAAAGCCAACAATCGGGACCTCAGCTACCTCATATTATTATCGCTCATGCTTTCCTGTCTCAGTTGTACAATTTTTATCGAGCGTCCAGAAAGAGTAACCTGTTTTTTACGTCAAGCTATTTTTGGAATCACATTTGCTATCTCTGTATCATCGCTTCTAGCCAAAACACTGATTGTGGTGATAGCCTTCAATGCCACCAAACCGGGGAAAAACTTAAGGAAGTGGGTGGGGGCCAAAGTTCCTAAATACATTGTCTTCACTTTTTCAATCATTCAGTTGTTGATATGTATTACGTGGTTATTTGTAACACCCCCTTCCATCTATTATAATAAAGAGTCAGAGGTAGCAGTAATCATAGTTGAGTGTGATAAGGCATCGGCAATCGCTTTCTACATCATATTAGGCTATTTGTGTATTTTGGCCTCTATTTGTTTTATCGTCGCTTTCTTTGCACGAAAACTTCCTGATACTTTTAATGACGCTAAATTAATTACATTTAGTATGTTGGTTTTCTTCACTGTTTGGGCGTTTTTTATCCCAACATATCTCAGTGCTAAAGGGACGTCCACCGTGGCTGTGGAAGTATTTGCCATCTTGGCCTCAAGTTCTGGAATGCTGAGTTCCATATTTGCACCAAAGTGTTATATCATTCTAGTAAAGCCTCAAATAAACAGGAAAAACTTTGTATTAAAAGGAAGTATATAGACAGACAGCAAGGTAAAAATATAAGAGCTATTTTACTGGAGTATCATTGCAAGTTGGGGGCTATGTTCACACTACGTAAGTCTGCGGACATAGCGCGTTCTGTGAATAAGCGGCCGGAGATTTACGTAGTTTGCGTACAATGGAAAGTATACGATCTATGGCTGCACAGTTCACACTACGTAAGAAAATGGCATAACTTACGCCCGTAGCGTAACATGCGGTCCCGTACGTAATGGTGATTTCTTCATTTTTGCACTTTTCTTTGCCGATCCAAAAGGTTCTGTGGGGTGTCCGGGGCTAGCCGAAGATTTCCAAGTAAAAGACCGCTGTCAGATCGCTACGTAGGGCGCTCGGGAAGCGTAAGTAGACTACGGGCGTAAGTTCGCGGACCGTACGTAGCCGGCCGCAACTTACGTAAATCCCCGGCCGGAGTTTAACACGTATATGTCCGGCCGCGAAAATATGCGGCCGGACATATACGTAGTGTGAACATAGCCTTAATGTGCAACTAATAATGGAGAATATATGACTTTCCAAGCAGTAGCCTGACACCAAATGGTTAATGGGTTTTGACCTTTCCATTGTTTGACCATAATAATATATGTCAATTTCACACAAAATTACACTAGGAATATTTTTTTACAAATGGTAGAACAGGGGCATATGCAGATCATCGCATGCCATTAGTTCTTCATCATTTTAGCCATTATTTACAATAACAGGATATATATAATGTTATACTATAATTGTATGACTTACATTAAAATTTTAATAAAAACATTTCTCGTTGGGAACACCCGGAATTTTCTGTTTTGGCTGCTTATTTATTAGTGTGATTATGTGATTCTGTTCCTGTCATTGACTGGTTGATAGTACAGCTTTATCCTCCTTTATAGTACAAACACACACACCTTACTGGAGAATACATACTCGCAGTGGGATTGACAACCCGCTGTGAGTATGTTAGTGACAGCCCCATTAACCCGCCGCTTGCCGGAGCATACATTACCTGCTCCACGCCCTGGCTTGCTTCGGGGGTTCCCAGTGTCTGGACGTCCTGCTCAGCCAATCAGAGTGCTGCGGCGGGGCTAGTGCTGCAACTGAGCATGCTCATAACTAGAGATGAGCGAACCTCGAGCATGCTCGAGTCCATCCAAACCCGAACTTTTGGCAGTCCGACTTTTTGGAGTCCCAGCCCCAAGAACCTGATTGGGGCAGAGACTCCAGCCCTCTGCAACACAGTGAGAGCTGACTAGCAGTGCTGTCTGCCAGTCAGCATGATTGTAATGTTATACAGCTGAGCACCGGCTCCTGACAGCTAGCAGATACCAGGTCCTGACACTAACCCTGATCATGAGATACAAATTACGTTGCCAGGTGTACTACCTGCGGCCTCCTTCCCTAAAAACAAAAACAGTGGTAAAAAAGTATTTAAACATAAAAAAACAGGCCTAATTAGTTTGAGAAAGGCCGGTTGTGGATAAATAGGTCGAAACGCATTGCTACCAATAATTTACTATTGTGCTATACAGTGGCTGAGTATCCACTTGGTTTAACCATGCCAATATACCGCAACAGTTCCCATGTGGTTTTCTGACCTACTACTTTAGTGTGCATGCTCTTTCCTACAGCGAGGGGATCGTGTTCGACTGGTCCTGAGTGGACGGTTGCTGCTTATATGACTGTAATAAGATGCTGCCGATGTAACAAATCAGTTCCTGAAAATTCTATAATCTTAAATCAAATGTGAGCAATATTATGGAAAAGTGGAAGTGTTTCTTGAATAAATACCTACAGTGCACCAAACTTCAACTGAAAATAAAATCAGCAAGAAAATGTACCTTTCCAGAAGCCTTCTGGTGTAGGCTTCAATGGCTGAGCAGCTGCATGCAAGCCCTATATCAGTAAGCACAATGCCAAGTGTCAGATGGAGAGCGCTCGTTTCCTCCTCTAACGACCTGTGTAATAGGCCCATTAGAGTCTGGTGTGAATAAACTTGACAGCCCATGCAGAGAACCCAGGGCCATTTTAATACACTGGAGGACCCGATGTAAAGTCCTCAAGAATGACCCTCCCCCCCCCCCCCTTTGGTACCCTTCCAAACCCAGCGTTATCAGAATCGGTGCTCCACACACAGTATAATGGCCTGAAAGTGCCCCCACACCACAGAGCCTCAATACATACAGTAGTTATCTTATAGCACTTAAGCACCAACATCAATTGATGATTATGAGCCAAGTCATCCAATATCCAACATCAGTGTCTGATGGGTAACAATGTCCTAAAGTGATGTAATGTGTCCTGATACTGTTTTTCCATCGAGTGTATTCAACACTTTGTCCAAACATAATTATATTTTACAAACCGTCTGCATTTTGTTATCACCAATTAACTTTTCCCATGATATGTTTGTAAAGTATCCTTCAAAGTGCTGATTATGGGAATGACAGTA
This sequence comes from Dendropsophus ebraccatus, assembly GCF_027789765.1. Classification (NCBI taxonomy): domain Eukaryota; kingdom Metazoa; phylum Chordata; class Amphibia; order Anura; family Hylidae; genus Dendropsophus; species Dendropsophus ebraccatus. Next base: position 81,241,117 of record NC_091463.1, read on the forward strand.
ATTTTGTTGAGCAGGGGTTTTTTTTCGCACGTCTAAAATGAGCATCTATGTGTAAGGTTATTCCTATGAGAGCTGTCCTTTACACTAACTAATAATTACTACATATAATTCGTAATTTGTTTGATTGCAAGGTTACAATTTGAGCTTTACGATTACCAGTCAACTTTTCCATAGGGACATAACATCCTATAAAAACACTTTTCTCTTATGGGCATCTCATTTATCCCTGCTGCACTGACCTCCTGCTTTGTAATCCCGATTTTTCTATGAAGTCAGATATTAATATGAGAACTATTCTTAGGAGTACGCTGACACTGCTACTAATCTATGAAGGCTCGTGTCAGACCCCTGGGTTTGGCTGTAGACCTGGTACACCATATCCACACAGACCATTCTACATGAGCGGAGATGTTATTATAGCTGGGCTTTTTGATGTACATATCTATTATAAGACTGAAGCTTTTAACTATTCAAGTCCTCCACATCTGCAAACTCGAAAGATAAGGTATGAATGGGATCTGATCAGCTTTGTTTGCCTTTAGAAAAGTAAAATTCCTACATAAAATCATTGGTTTGTAGTATGGCAAAATCTGAACATTGTTTTCATATTAGCACTTTACATCACTGATTGTGTTTAGATGGAGAAGGAAGACAAGTGTGCCATCTACTGGAGTGCATTATGAAATTCATTACAATAAAAGAAAAATTAAAAGAGAACATATATTTAAGTATGTTATTGCCCAACAAAAATTATACAAATTCTCAATAAACACTAATTATGGGAAATGCACATATAGCACTTTATTCCTTCATTTACTACAGCTTGAAGTCTTCTATTCTGAACAAAAATGGTGATGGTGAGCAGTCGTCTAGCCAGGTCTAGTGGTCGCCCACACAATACGGATAATGACAGCTCCAGTACAGGGACAGGAGAGAGATCACTGGGATGACGATGATTCACATGTCACATAATCCCGGTGGTCTCTCTCCCATTCCTGCCACACACAGCCCAGCCCGCACCTCTGTATGTTAGACAGTGGGTCATGACGTCACAATTTTTGCTAGGAATAGAAGACTTCAAGATGTAGTATATGAAGGAATAAAGCACTATATGTGCATTTACCATAATTAGTGTATATTGAGAATTTGTATAATTTTTGTTAGGCAATAAAATACTTAAATATATGTTTTTGACGGACTTCTCCTTTAAGGGATCGTTTCCACACTTTCCCCCAGCAGTACATAAAAAAAAAAAACTTTTCAAGTATTTTTTTGTTGCATATTGTTTAGGCATTTATTCTGATATTTTTTAGTTCCCTAGAGAAAAAAACACACACACACACACACACACACACACACACAAAATACACATTTAGAGAAGGTAACTGAAAATGATCAGGTGGATGCAGATAAACCTCCAAGTTACTAAATCTCAGAACAGTTACTGCGAGTCAGTCATGTAACAGAGGAAAGAATATGACAGGGCTGTATATCTACCCCACTAAAGCTGAGATCAGACGAGATCCTTGACAACTTCTTAAGGAGTTACTTTTAAGAAAAAAAATTAGCACAGAAATATTGCCCGATCACTTCTCCACTAGTGTATGAAATATTAGATACAGTTTGCGTGTGGAAAAAGTCTAATGACCCAAAGATGAAATTTTCGGCCATATTTGTATTAGTTAAACATTATGCAATAGAAATAAAGAGGAAAGAAGCACCACATATAGCAGATAAGTCCCTTAAAGAGGTTGTCCAGGAAAAAAATTACTTGTCCACTATGTACAGGACTGGACCAAACATCTACCACAAATCGAAAAAAAAAAAGCCAAAGGAGTCGTTACTCCACACCGAAATATAAAGCCTTATTTATAAAGCATTGACTGGTGATTCAAATGCATTTAAATGGTCACAAGAATGATACAGCAATTGTTTGTGCGGGCTGGGGCCTTGTAAATGGACTGTGAATGCTGATCTCACTGATCTGTGATCATTTGTGGTCGTGGACTAAAAGGAGCCTTACACACCTCAGTAAATACATTCGGGTAGATTTACTTTTAGGCTATGTTCACACTGCGTACGAATCCGTACGCATTTTTTACGCCGCCGTACATGTGTGGCTGAAACTACAGGCGTGCGAAAAATCGCCATGCGGCCGGATACGTACGCACTGCGAACATACGCCCGTAGTACAGTTATGCTTCCCTAGCTTGTTTCGAAGCGATCTGAGGCAGGTCATTTACTTGGAAATCTTCGCACAGCCCAATAAACCACACAGAACCTTTTGGATCGAAAAATCAAGTTCAATTTGACTGAAATAAGTACTACGTACGGGACCGCATGGAAATCCACGGGCGTGAGTTCGAACATTTCCGTCCTCAAACAATGGTCTTGTTCATTTTTCCCGGCGGCGTATACAATCCTATCGTAAGTTCATACGTAGTGTGAACTGTGCGGCCGTATATCGTATACTTTCAAGCGAACGCATCAACCTCAAAACTACGTGCGTATATATTCGCGGTTCACACTACGAGCGGAAATATACGTAGTGTGAACATAGCCCCCAAATGTGCCAGAGTTCTGATGAAATTTGAAAGCACACACCAAAAAAACCAAACTGATTTACATGTCTTTTTGAAGACCTTTTAGACACTTTGCCCTTCATCCGAAAAAAAGGTCATGACTTATGTCTAAAAAGAGGCCTTGAAACAATAAACAGAGTGTTTACAGTAAGCCTATAGATAGTTAGTCTGGACTTGACAATCTACAGTTGTATCTAGACAGTAAACGGATAGATTGTGATAGTATAAGGCCACGTTCATATAATGTAGGAGACAGGCCGTTCCATGCCCCGGCCAGGTCACGGAACTGCCGGTCTCTGAAAAGATCATCAGAATAATCAGATAGTTATATATACTGTATATATATCTATATCATAAAAATCAAAGTCTGTCTGTCTGTCCTGTCTGTCTGTCTGTCTGTCCTCTATAGACTTCCAAACGCCTGAACTGTTTGGCCCCAAATTTGGCACACAGATTGGGTGCCCGGGAAGACACATTGGGTGCCCGAGAAGGTTATTGCGAAGGTCCCGTCCCCGCCAGATGTACAGGAGGGGAGGGGGAGGGGAAAGAGAGGCGCCCCATAGAGAGGAATTGGAAAATCTCCTCACTGCAAACACAGGTGATATAATTAGCTGCAGCAGACACGGCAGTTGGAGCCTTAGCAACCAATAGGATTACTGCTTTCATTTTCACAGGGAGCAATGGTTGCTAGGGAAGCCACCTCACAACATCCACAGTAATAACTGGTAGACCCCCTACTCCATCTATACAGTACATGTATACAGGACCCCCTACTCCATCTATACAGTACATGTATATACAGGACCCCCTACTCCATCTATACAGTACATGTATATACAGGACCTCCTACTCCATCTATACAGTACATGTATATACAGGACCCCCTACTCCATCTATACAGTACATGTATACAGGGCCCCCTACTCCATCCATACAGTACATGTATACAGGACCCCCTACTCCATCTATACAGTACATGTATACAGGACCCCCTACTCCATCTATACAGTACATGTATATACAGGACCCCCTACTCCATCTATACAGTACATGTATATACAGGACCCCCTACTCCATCTATACAGTACATGTATATACAGGACCCCTACTCCATCTATACAGTACATGTATATACAGGACCCCCTACTCCATCTATACAGTACATGTATATACAGGACCCCCTACTCCATCTATACAGTACATGTATATACAGGACCCCCTACTCCATCTATACAGTACATGTATATACAGGACCCCCTACTCCATCTATACAGTACATGTATACACAGGGCCCCCTACTCCACCTATACAGTACATGTATACAGGGCCCCCTACTCCATCTATACAGTACATGTATATACAGGGCCCCCTACTCCATCTATACAGTACATGTATATACAGGGCACAACAGGTATACCAAACTGTGACTGGGTAACACTGCTACACCAGACCTGACCAATACCGCCATACTGTGCTGGATAACACTGTCATACCAGACCTGACCAATACCGCCATACTGTGACTAGATAACACTGCCAGACCTGACCAATACCGCCATACTGTGACTAGATAACACCTCCATACCAGACCTGACCAATACCGCCATACTGTGACTGGGTAACACCGCCACACCAGACCTGACCAATACCACCATACTGTGACTGGATAACACTGCCACACCAGACCTGACCAATACCGCCATACTGTGACTGGATAACACTGCCATACCAGACCTGACCAATACCGCCATACTGTGACTGGATAACACTGTCATACCAGACCTTACCAATACCGCCATACTGTGACTGGATAACACTGTCATATAAGACCTGACCAATACGGCCATACTGTGAATGGATAACACCGCCACACCAGACCTGACCAATACCGCTATACTGTGCTGGATAACACTGTCATACCAGACCTGACCAATACCGCCATACTGTGACTGGATAACACTGCCATACCAGACCTGACCAATACCACCATACTGTGCTGGATAACACTGTCATACCAGACCTGACCAATACCGCCATACTGTGACTGGATAACACTGCCATACCAGACCTGATCAATACCGGCAAACTGTGACTGGGTAACACCGCCACACCAGTCCTGACCAATACCACCATACTGTGACTGGATAATACCATCATATCAGACCTGACCAATACTGCCATACTGTGACTGGATAACACAGCTATACCAGACCTGACCAATACCACCATACCGTGACTGGATAACACCGCCACACCAGACCTGACCAATACCGCCATACTGTGACTGGATAACACCCCCATACCAGACATGACCAATACCGACACACTGTGACTGAATAACACTGCCATACGGATAAATACAACCCTGCAGGTATACAGGACACTACAGGTATACAGGACCCCAAAACTATACACTACAAGTGCACGGGACCTCCACAAAACTATATACTACAGGTATACAGGACCCCAAACTTTACACTACAGGTATACAGGACCCCAAAACTATATACTACAGGTATACAGGACCTCCACCAACTATATACTTCAAGTATACAGGACCTCCACCAACTATATACTACAGGTATACAGGACCCCAAACTATACACTACAGGTATACAGGACCCCAAAACTATACACTACAGGTATACAGGAACTCCACCAACTATATACTACAGGTATATAGGACCCCAAACTATACACTACAGGTATACAGGACCTCAAAACCATACACTACAGGTATACAGGACCTACACAAACTCTATAATACAGGTATACAGCACCTTCACCAACTCTATACTACAAGTATACAGGACCCCAAATATACTACAGGTATACAGGAACTCCACCAGCTATATACTACAGGTATATAGGACCCCAAACTATACACTACAGGTATACAGGACCTCCACCAACTCTATACTATAGTTATACAGGACCCTCAAACTATTTACTACAGGTATACAGGACCCCCGAACTATATACTACAGGTATACAAGACCTCCACCAATTATACACTACAGGTATCCAGGACCCTCAAACTATAAACTACAGGTATACAAGACCTCCACCAACTATACATTACAGGTATACAGCACCAACTATATACTACAGGTATACAGGACCCCCAAACTATACAGTACAGGTATACAGGACCTTCACCAACTGTACACTGCAGGTATACAGGACCTCCCTCAACTATAAACTATAGGTATACAGCCCCCCCAACTATGCACTACAGATATGCGAGACCCCTAAAAACTATACATTGTGGGTATACAGAACCCCTCCAACTATGCACTACAGGTATACACTAATTCCACTGATTAACTCAGATGAAACAATACCTTTAGCTTGGCCTCCTGGGCACCTTAGAACAAATCTAATTAACACACTTTATACCCGGGCAGCGCCGGGTACATTTTCTAGTATATATATATATATATATATATATATATATATATATATATACACACTATAGTGTGCACTGACAGGGTTTTCTGCGGCCACTATTCAATGAATAGCGGCCATAGAAAACTTACATGTCAGTTGTTTGCGGCGCTGCTAGGGATCCTGGCCAGAGCATATACCATGTGTATACACTCCGGTCGGGATCCCATAGACGGCAAGGTAACATATACTTTCCTAATAATCACGGGCGTTGTTGCAATGTGCAACAGCGGGCGTAGTTTTACGAAAATATACATTGTGTGAACATAGTCTAAGGATGTATCTAAACAGTATATGGATTTATCTAGACAGTATATGAGTATATCTAGACAGTGTACAGGTGTATCTAGACAGTATACATATGTACCATATTTATCATACAGCCTGAGTTACATTGATAAATCTGCCCATTTGAAGTCTGGGGCCCATATTTATGGCGCTGTCTTATAGTAAGTTTCTTTTGGTTGCTCATAGCAACCAATCACAGCTCATGTTGCTATGGGCAGCAAAGAGAATGGTACTGCACGATAGCGACATAAATTTGGACCTCCTTAAAGTGATACTGTCACCCCTCCTTCACTCGATGTGTAGTTCTCCCCACCATCCACAAGCTTAAATGCTGAACATATATCCATACATCTATATATACCTGTATAAAACTTCTTTATGCTCTAAAATCGCTTTAATTTATTGGTGGACAGTGTCACCTAGGTTTGGCCTAGCGTTCCCCTCTCCTTGCCTCGAGAGAGGGTTCAACAGACGCAAAGCCCTGACACTGTCCAACAACAATAAAAGCACACAGGAAAACTGGGGTGATAGTATCACTTTAAGGCTATGTTCACACACAGTATTTCCGTCAGTCTTTTGTTCAGTCATTTCAACCAAAGTCAGTATGCACTGACTAAGCATTGGACAGTATTAGTTAATACCCTCCCTGACCTCTTAAGTATTACCATTTTATACCTTCAAAGTAACTATATGAGAGGGGTTGACCTATCAATAGTTAATAATAGTTATTGATGAGTCTAGATACAGTGATCACTATATATATTGACATTGGTGGTGCTTGATATTTCAGCATGCTCTTAGAAGACTTTTATAATTTCCTAAGCTTGGTATTCGCAGTGGATGAAATCAATCTTAATCCGAACATATTACCCAATGTGACTCTGGGCTACAACGTGTATGATTCTTACGTCGACATCTATAGAACTATACAAGCGGCTGTTCGTATCTACTCAGGAAACACCAAGCTATATCCGAACTACAATTGTGATACGTACGGGGTCCTGGCTGCTGTCATTGAGGGAATGGCGTCTAGTTTCTCTATACAATATGCCAATATTTTTGGAATCTATAAATATCCTCAGGTAAGTTAATGTCCCAGGGACCATTGCAGTTTTAGTGCTCCTAACTAGAAATGTAGGTGGACTAGCTCAGACCTTAATATTCTGACCTCTGCGCCAGGTTATTAAACACTGATAAGATTTGACTATAATTATAATTAATATATAATTTTTTTATAGAATCCTTTTATATTTGTTCATATTCTTTTACACAGTAAAAAGTCCAATATATATATATATATATATATATATATATATACACTCACCGGCCACTTTATTAGGTACACCATGCTAGTAACGGGTTGGACCTCCTTTTGCCTTCAGAACTGGCTCAATTCTTCGTGGCATAGATACAACAAGGTGCTGGAAGCATTCCTCAGAGATTTTGGTACATATTGACATGATGGCATCACACAGTTGCCGCAGACTTGTCGGCTGCACATCCATGATGCGAATCTCCCGTTCCACCACATCCCAAAGATGCTCTATTGGATTGAGATCTGGTGACTGTGGAGGCCATTTGAGTACAGTGAACTCATTGTCATGTTCAAGAAACCAGTCTGAGATGATTCTAGCTTTATGACATGGCGCATTATCCTGCTGAAAGTAGCCATCAGATGTTGGGTACATTGTGGTCATAAAGGGATGGACATGGTCAGCAACAATACTCAGGTAGGCTGTGGCGTTGCAACAATGCTCAATTGGTACCAAGGGGCCCAAAGAGTGCCAAGAAAATATTCCCCACACCATGACACCACCACCACCAGCCTGAACCGTTGATACAAGGCAGGATGGATCCATGTTTTCATGTTGTTGACACCAAATTCTGACCCTACCATCCGAATGTCGCAGCAGAAATCGAGACTCATCAGACCAGGCAACGTTTTTCCAATCTTCTACTGTCCAATTTCGATGAGCTTGTGCAAATTGTAGCCTCAGTTTTCTGTTCTTAGCTGAAAGGAGTGGCACCCGGTGTGGTCTTCTGCTGCTGTAGCCCATCTGCCTCAAAGTTCGACGTACTGTGCATTCAGAGATGCTCTTCTGCCTACCTTGGTTGTAACGGTTGGCTATTTGAGTCACTGTTGCCTTTCTATCAGCTCGAACCAGTCTGCCCATTCTCCTCTGACCTCTGGCATCAACAAGGCATTTCCGCCCACAGAACTGCCGCTCACTGGATGTTTTTTCTTTTTCGGACCATTCTCTGTAAACCCTAGAGATGGTTGTGCTTGAAAATCCCAGTAGATCAGCAGTTTCTGAAATACTCAGACCAGCCCTTCTGGCACCAACAACCATGCCATGTTCAAAGGCACTCAAATCACCTTTCTTCTCCATACTGATGCTCGGTTTGAACTGCAGGAGATTGTCTTGACCATGTCTACATGCCTAAATGCATGTCTACATGCCTAAGTTGCCGCCATGTGATTGGCTGATTAGAAATTAAGTGGTAACGTACAGTTGGACAGGTGTACCTAATAAAGTGGCCGGTGAGTGTATATCTATCTATATCTATCTATCTATTTATCTATCTATAATCAATGTTCAGCCGCACCTCCTGAGGTACCGGGTGCCGGAGAAGGTCCTGACCACGGACCAAACAGATTCCAGTACAATAGATCGTCTCGGCACTCCCAAATCAATTTAGTGAGAATTTATTAGCAAAAGTTCATAACAGTGCAGCACAGCAAACAGGTTATGGTGCAACGTTTCGGCGATCCTATACCGCCATTTTCAAGCATGAAATCTATCTATCGTATCTATCTATCTATCTATATATGTATTAAACATATACTGCGTATAAATAGGACTTTTTATGATCTAATACCTTCCCGAAAAAGTCTGACAGCTCTATGGCATTTCAACCAATTATGGATCCATCAAATCCAAAAATAAAATGGTTTGCAGAGGATTTTAGTATCTATGGATACTATCAGTATATGGCTAGGTTCCAACTTTGGGAAAATATTGGGGAAGCCGGCCATCTTGTAAGATAGACGGCCTGTAATAATGATCATGATCATTATTATCGGACGTCTATTTAACAAGGTGGCCACCTTCCTTCGATATTTTTACGAAGTGGTAACGTAGCCTATAAGTCTTGATCTGGTAGAAAGCCTTAGAGAAGTTAAGAAAATGCATTGGGAATTACTATTACAATTTGTTCAGTGTACAATACAAAGTAAGAAGTGACTAATTCTAACAATCAGCTATAGACTACAACTATAAAATATGAAAGCCCCCCAATCATCCTATGTATTCATCTTACAGGTCAGTTTTATTTCACAAGAACCTTTACAGAGTAACAAGCTTTATTTCCCATTCTTCTACCGGACAGTACCGAGCGAGAAGACTTTATATTCCGCAATTATAGCATTACTGAAGCACTTCGGCTGGATGTGGGTCGGTATCATATATCCAGATGATGACGGCAGCATTAATGCTATAAAGAGTATTAAAAACATGATAGAGGCCAATGGGGGCTGCATTGAATTTATTAAGCTTGTCCCTTCCATTAATGATTTTAGTCCAGAAAGAATCAAAGACATTCAGCAAACCGTTGTGAAGTCAACAGCGAATGTCATACTCGTCTATGGATCCAAAAATTACGTCTTTTACTTGGAGCAAAATGTTAAACTAACCAACATGCCTGGAAAAGTGTGGATCCATACGGCAGACTCCAGTTTCCGAATGTTTAACTCGATAAATGACACTGTCGCCAATGGTTCTCTGAGGTTTATTATGCAGAAAACTGAGAACCCAGAATTCACAAAATTTATACAAGGGGTTAATACTAGTAGATTCCTGCCAGGGAAGACATTTACGACATGGTGGGATGAATTATGTCAAAACCGTTGTACATTCAATCCAAGGAGAAGGAACTGCACAGGAGTGGAGAGTGGAAGGCAAATATTGTACTCGCATTGCAATCTGAAATTCACATGCATGAGTTATAGTGTATATAATTCTGTATACGCAGTGGCCCATGCATTAAATGAATTGTATAAAGAAATACCATTGAGCGAAAGACTGCTTGATATAAAAAAACTAAAATTTCAAGATTTGAAAGGCTGGAAGGTAAGAATGGTTGAAAATGTATCAGCTAGTTCAAAGCACGCTCTGTAGGTTCAGAGCAAAAACTCTCAGGTGGAAAATGACAATTCTCGCAATGCCAAATAAGATAACTTTCATGATTGTTTAGTTACTTAAGATCATAGATTCCAGAGATCCATGTCACCAAAGTTTAAGCAAAACTTTATGTCACATCCTAAATATTGCATTGTACAATAAACTTTCATTCATATTATAAATTGGTCAGAATTTCAGTAGAAAAACTTTTATGGGTTGAGACAGAAGAGCAGTGTGTATGGAGAGGGTAGCAGATAAGAGGTTGTGCCACTGTGCAAGATGGCAGAGGGAGTCTAGAAAAAAGGACTTTAAAGGGGATATCTGGAGAGCAGGAAAGGTCCTACCTTTTCTACTCTCTAGCACTCTACTTCCTCTCTCTGTCCGTGCTGATAACTTTTAACCACGAGAGGGGGGCAAGAGCATAGTGCAGGTGCTGGCAGCATTGCCTGCAGGTGAAACCTAGCACCGAAATCCAATAGCTGCCCGGTGTCGTCGATAACATCATCCAACTTTTGGTCACTGCCTGCAACATGCTCCCCCCCCCCCCATCTCATCTGCAGAAGTATCAACACAGACGGGTAGAGAAAGGAAGTGGAAGTGGTAGGACATTTCCTGCTCTACGGATATCCCCTCTAATGGCTGGTTGGTGTCCCAACTGCATCGGGTGAGGAGAACAGAAATTGGCCAGTGGGCCTCCCCCTGGATATAATATTTTAGTTGGACCGTACCACCAAGAAAAAAACTGTAATTTTGTTCCTGGTTTGTTCAATAAAGAGTTGGTTCAGAAGAACTTGCATCCCCTGCCCATCCATCTCTTTATTACCTGCCTACAAGTTCCTGAGTTTGCAAGCAATGGATTGTGTCTGTCAAGTTTATTGTTGGGCCATCTCATCAGTTATTACACAGGTCAACTACGGCCAGTGTCGGACTGGCCCACCAGAGGACCGGAGGATCCTTCGGTGGGCCTCTAGCTTTAGAATCTGCACAAATACAGACTGACATGTTGTTTCTCACTGGTTCTTCATTAGTGGGCCCCCAGGACCATTTCCTCTGGTGGGCACCAGATACCCCAGTCCGACACTGACTACGGCCGATCATTTTAGTAAACAAGCGTCGATCTCCTAGATCTGAACCTATTAGAGGCCCCGATGATCGGGCAGTAAGGGCTTGTTAGCGATGCCCATGCAGCCATTGTCCAAACCCTGGATAGCTTACTTCTCCCTGCTCCCGGTCTTCTCTCCTGTGCTCCGCGTCTTCCTGGTCCCAGCAACAGCAGTGTCTGAGCAGCCTGTTAGCTGACAGGCCGCTCAGATGCTGCTGTCACTGAGACCGGGAAGCTGCAGAGCACAGGAGAGGACACCGGGAGCGGGGAAAGGTAAGGTATAGGGTGTTTGGGCAATTATCAGCCGTTGGCCGTGCACCACTATTACACATAATAATGCACGGTGGGCGCCCAACAATTTTAGGTCCAAACCTAAACCAATGATCAGCCAACGATCATTGGTCTCTATTAAGGTAGCCACTGTCAAACCCTTTTTATTAGTAACAAGTAGTTATTGCTGAGGTAAGCTTATTACCTGAGAGAGTTAGGGATAGAACTGCTTAGTTGAGCGCTTTTTACTGCTTGTTGTTCAGCACTATGACCAAAGCTTTTCACATCAAAGGTTTTTTTTTTAAATAACAGTAATACTTTAAGCTTCTCCATTAGAAAATATATTATAAAACGCGCTATGTAACTTTCTTTTGCTTCCCTGAAAATGTTTTCCAGTTGCATAAATTTATCAAAAAAATCAATTTCACAAACACATTGGGACAAGACATTTTCTTTAGTGATGGAGAAATATCAGTCGGATATGATATTTATAATGTTATTTACAATTCAGACTTGTCCATAAATTCTCAAAAAGTTGGAAATTATTATTTTCATGCTCCACCAGGACGACAAATGATTTTAAATACATCGGCTATAGTTTGGGAAAACAAATTCAGCAAAGTAAGTAAAAACCAATGTGGTCTGTCTATAAAGTATACATTCTCCATTCATCATTTTACAGTTTATACACCAATTTTTTACACTTTTTGCACTGGAGCTACAGCCTGTATATAGCCTAGAGCTGCATTTACATTACCAAATTCTAGCAAAATGCTCAGACTTCAGCTGAGTTCCAAAGCGATTCTCTGTGGCCATTGTGTCCTATTAGAGATAGCTTGTCCTGTACCAGAATACTGGAAAGCCCCTGGAAATCAGCAATCCTGGTGTGTTTTTTTGTTTGTTTTTTTTATTTCCGTTTACGCCGTTCACCGTGTGGGAACAATAATGTTATATATGTTATGTTAATATATTTTAATAGATCGGACAATTCCACACACTACAATATGTAATATGTTTATTTATTTATTGTATATATTTTTATTTTTATAATGGGCAAGGGGGTATTTGAAACTTTTTTGGGAGAAGGGTTTATAAGGGTTTTTTTAATACTTAAAAAAAAAATTAATTACACTTTTTTTTTACATTTCTTTTCACTGTAACACATGAAATCAATAGAGTTCATGTACTGATCTATGCTATGCCATAGCATAGCATAGATCAGTATTATCGGCGATCTATGCATAGAGCCTGCCTGAAAGCAGACTCTATACATGGATCACCGATCTGACAGGATGGAAGTAACAAGCGATCGGGACCCCCACAGCACAACAAGCTTCTGTCACTGAGTACCTTAAACGCAGCGATCGCTATAGATCGCAGCGTTTAAGGGGTTAATGAGACGCTGCTGCGGGATCACAGCTGCCTCTCATTACCCTCAGCTCCCGGAACACTGATGTGTGTGGGACCGCTCTCACTGCAGCGGTCCCGCACACATCAGTAAGTTAGGAATGTATATATACATTCCTACTGCATGGGGTATGTGCAGTAGGAACATATATATATACGTATTAATGACGGGAAGAGGTTAAGGGTGTGTAATAAGAAGTTGCACAAATTAAATACTCCATTTGGGAAGGTTTTGAGCACATTGTCTGATGGTTTCCATCTGTATAGATAAAATGTCAATTTTAAAACCAGGTACCTCAATCTATGTGCAGTGAGATCTGTCAGCCTGGAAGCAGAAAATCTATCCGGGAAAGACAGCCGGTATGTTGCTATGATTGTGTTCCTTGCCCAGAAGGACAATTTTCCAACAGAACAGGTTAGTTTCTTTTAGTTTAGAAAAAGAGAAAAAAGAGAATCAAATTAAACAGTACCCTGTCCTCTTCTGATGCGAGCCAGAGACGGAATGCCTTAAAGCGGTGTTGACTGCATTGTATACATTTGCAATGCAGTCTGTGGCGCTTCCAGGAATTCTGTCTCCGACTTGGAGACGAGGACAGAGTATCGGCACAATTTTTACAGTGTATCCTACCACTAGCATCAAATGATAGTTACGCTTTAAAATTTGTAACAATATTCTTCTTAAACTACTCTTTGGTAGAACGACTTCTTTGCTTGGGGTCGTTCTCCTTCAGAAACACATAGCCAAACCACTATACTACCACCACTGTGTTTTACAGAATGTATGAGGTTTTTATGCAGTAATGCAGTGTTTTCATTTCTCCAAACATTAGGCTTCTGATTTGAACCAATAAGCTTTGTTTGGGTCACATATGTCCACATAACATTGTTTCAATAAGCTTCTAGCTTGCCTAGTGTATGTTTAGCAAGCTGCAGATAGGCAACAATGTTCTTGGAGAGCAGTGGCTTTCTCTTTCCACTCCGACCATACATATCATTATTGCAGAGGGTGGAATCCGCAGGAGCATATAATGGAGTCTATGGAGCCGGCAGAGAGGGAAGTGAGATTCAGCACAGAGTTTTCTGCCAGAATTACTCTGTGTGCACATACCCTTACCTTATGCAATATTCTTTGCTCATTGTCCATGGAAGAAATTTGTTGGTCAACCATTCATGGAAACTTAATATTGTCTACAATTTTAAATATAATAGGTTACCCACTCATAGACAGGTGACATTTTACTCAATAAATCACCAACTGGAATATAATATATTGTGTAAAAATATGAGATACACACGTATATATGCAGAAATATAGAAAATTCTGAAGGGTTCACAAACTTCCAAATACCACTGTAAATAGAATACTTCCAACACCAGGCTCTTGTACTATTGAAATTCAAGATTAAGGGACATGTGTAAATAAATAAATACATTGGGGGACATTCATCATTATGGCTTCCCTGGCGCAAGCCAGGGAGAAGGCGCACATTCGCTCTTCTCCCTGGCATATGTCTGCTGTATGCTCTGCTCGACTAATGGGCAGGCAGGGGTGACAAGGCAAAGGTCCGGCCAGGTTTTCTAAAAGACATGCACCTCTTAGTGAATCCGGCTGGGGGAAAAGGGGATGGGGCCTTATTTAAGACTGACGTACTTGTACTTCGGTCTTGAAAAATATCCCCTCTTGAGTTCTGTATCAGTATCTTACCAGGGAGAATGTGCACACCTTGCAAATACACAAACCTTCTCTCTGGACACAGTAATAAAGATAGAATAGAAAAGACAGAGATAACTAGTGCATGCTAGAAATATATCATAAAGTTAAGTATTGTATTTTATACCAAATAGCATTTTGAGGTTGGTTTTCATAAAAAAAATATAAATAATAGTATATTCCATCACTGTAGATGCCGATGTGTGCACCAAGTGCCTGGAGGACGAATGGCCCGATGAGAAGAAGACAGAGTGTACCAAAAAAGCCATAACATTCTTGTCTTATGAAGATCCCATTGGAACTGTCTTGATTTTTATAGCTATTTTATTTGCTTTGCTCTCTGCTATGGTTCTCCTAATATTTATTAGGAATCGGCACACTCCAATCGTCAAAGCCAACAATCGGGACCTCAGCTACCTCATATTATTATCGCTCATACTTTCCTGTCTCTGTTGTCTTATTTTCATTGAGCGTCCAGAAAGAGTAACCTGTTTTTTACGTCAGTCGATTTTTGGAATCACATTTGCTATCTCTGTATCATCGCTTCTAGCCAAAACACTGATTGTGGTGATAGCCTTCAATGCCACCAAACCGGGGAAAAACTTAAGGAGGTTGGTTGGAGCCAAAGTTCCTAAATACATTGTCTTCACTTTTTCAGCCATTCAGTTGTTGATATGTATTACATGGTTATTTGTAACACCCCCTTCCATCTATTATAATAAAGAGTCAGAGGTAGCAGTAATCATAGTTGAGTGTGATAAGGCATCGGCAATCGCTTTCTACATCATATTAGGCTATTTGTGTATTTTGGCCTCTATTTGTTTTGTCGTCGCTTTTTTTGCACGAAAACTCCCTGACACTTTTAATGATGCTAAATTAATTACATTTAGTATGTTGGTTTTCTTTACTGTTTGGGTGTTTTTTATCCCAACATATCTCAGTGCTAAAGGGACGTCCACAGTGGCTGTGGAAGTATTTGCCATCTTGGCCTCTAGTTCTGGCATGCTTTGTTCCATATTTGCACCAAAGTGTTATACAATTTTAGTAAAGACTCAAATTAACAGAAAAAACTTTGTATTAAAAGGAACTATATAGACAGTCAACAAGGTAAAAGTATAAGAGCTAATTTACTGGAGTTTAATTGAAAAAAGAAGACCTTCTGACTTTCATAACACCAGCCTGACTTCAAATGATTAATGGACCTTTCCCCTGTTTGACCATAATAATATATGTTAAATCAAACTCCAGCAATACTGCACAAAACAAATTATGAACGGGGTGTGCAAAAAGAACAATACTGATAATATCACATGTGGGAACAGAGTAGTTCAATACTAATATTGTATACATGTTGTCATGACTGTAGATGGGGTATAGCCTAAGAAGAGGTGGGGAAGGACACAGACATTGCACCCTATTATGGTCCCACCACATGACCGTGCCTACTTGCCTCAAAAGCCCTAGGCGACTGCGGACAACCATAGAGACAGTCCCTTCTTGCAATAAGGTGATGAAACAGAACAAGGTCAAGACAAACATACAAAAGAAAGTCAACAGGCCGGGGTCACAACCAAACAGAAAGCAAGGTACAAAATCAGAATCCAAGAGAATAGTCAGGTTACAGAGCTGAGGTCAGGATAAGCCAAGACAGGAAACCAGAAACCGCAAACCGAGAGAGAACCCAAGATAAGCTAGCTCGCTTCACAAAGAAGACTAATAGCTGGCAAAGATTTAACAGCCTGAGGAATTATGTATAATAGATCAGGGGTCCGGTCCAGAATGTGATTGGAACAGAGGTCCAGAATCCAGCAAGAGTGAGTGGTAAGAGAAGATGTCAATAACCTAGGCAAAACAGAGGTTAACTGTGAAGTGGCCAGAAGGAACTCAGAAGTGAAGAGTGACGGGTGTGGCAGATAAATCAATCAGCGGAGCAGAAGGAGTAGGACAGTGTTCAGACAGAGCTCAGACAAATGCAAATTTATAGGGGGGGGGGCATTTATTAAGTGGTGCACAAGGCATTTTAGAGTAAAGGGCCCACTTAAGAATAAATTTATTCGCAAGCGCTTGATTTGCGAATAATTTATTCAAAGTGGGTTCTCTGCCCCGCTTGCACCAGAGGGGCGAGGAGGGGGCGTAATGGAGGGTGCGGCAACACGCAGATTTTTTATTAATTAATTAATTTTTCTGGCAAAAAAATGTCAAGGAAACCTACACCAACTATGAGCTGGCATAGAATTCACTGTGTTCGCACAGACAGGTGCATAGAGGATTTATGTAGAGGCATTGCACCTCTACATAAATTCTCAGAGTCTCGCGCTGAGCTACAAACAGGCTTGGACATGACACATGTAATAATACATGCGATAATAATAAGACTCTATGCCGGATGCTGATAGTCCATATTTAAGCACCTAGGCTACAAACAACAAATATTGCTGGCCATATTACAGTACTGACACCGTGAACACCAACCACACATTTGTAAACAAGAACACTCTTATTGCACCTTACTCATTTTGCAAACGTAGCCTAAACCTCAACACATGTTTTGGGATCCTTCCTCAAAGCTCCCTAAGGAAGGATCGTGAAAAACGCATTGGGGTTCAGGCTACTTTTACAATTATGTTATAGGTTATGGTCCTATTTTTTGGTGTACTGTATATATTTAGGCTATGTTCACACTACGTAAAATAATGTCCGTTGTTTTGAGGTTCCCTATAATTACTGCAATGCAATGTAACTACGGCCAATGAATTCACACTACGTATCAGATAACGGCCGTTGTTGATACGGCCCCGTGAAAAATGAAGATGTCATTTATTTCCGGACGGTAATACTGCAACAACGGCCGTGGATTTCAATGCGGCCGCGAACGTAAAACTTATATCTGCCGAATTAAACTTGATTTTGATGTAAAAAAAATTCTGAGTGCTTTCTCGGGCTGGGCGCAGTATTTAAAGTAAATGACCTGTTTCATCCCATTTATAAACATGCTAGAAATCAAAATTAAACAACCGCCGTAGTTTCACGACTAGCCCGTACAATCGTAATTCTACGGCCGTAGTTTTGGTCGCAAAAGTCCGGCCGGTGAAAACAATGGCCGTTATTTTACGTAGTGTGAACATAGCCTTAATATGGATCTCAGATACAGAAAATTTGATATGGGCAATTGATATGAAATGTACTAGTATTTATTAGAATTGCTTTTTGACTGTTGGTTATTATCGCTTTATAATATTAGGCATGATTGTATGACTTGCTTAAAATTTTTTTAATAAAAACATTTCCCATTGGGTAAATCTGCATTCTCTGTTTAGGTTGCTTTGTTATTGGGTTTGATTTGGATGCAATTCTGTTGCTGTCATTGGCTTTGTTGCCACAACATTTTTTCCTTCCTCTCCTTTTCTGAAAAAAAAAAATTGCGTCCATCATTTTGAGTTGATAATGACATCTGTCCTTTCGCTATTTGGCCACTCGTCAGTGCAATGACGGCTGTTGGTGCATTTTTCTAGTTTAAATGGACTGATTGGCCTTTGCGTGTGTCTTTAATTGAAAAGTCCAATGAATTTAATAGTAAAAATGGTGAAAGAGCGGTGAAAAAAGAAAAACTGTGTTTGAACAACTAAAAAATAACGTCCGCTGTTTGCAAAATACTTCCAAAAATAATTGTCATGATCATTATTTTGACGTCATTATTTAATGCATTGTGTCCATTGGACACCCATCATTCTATTGACTTCAATGCCTTGCATTGAAGTCAATTAAACAGCGGCAAAATCGAACATTTTTTTTTATAGAAAAAACAGACGCCTTTAATTTTTTTTTTTCATAGTGTGAACATAGCCAATGGCTACTTGATTACTGTAAAACACTGTAAAACAACTAATAAAGGTCAAAAGTTTGGGTTCGCAAATACCTGAATGCTTTGCATTGAACTGCCGGTTGCTGCAGAACATGGATACAGCCCTAGGGAGTCCTGAAAAACATGAATACAAAAAACTTGTCTTCTGCACTGGCTTACTGTGACCTCTGGTTCTATGGATCTGATTCCTGGCCAGTTTAATGGACTAAAACACTAAAAAAAAGTGGTGTCATGGGAGGACATCATAAGGGAAGCTGCCTGAAGGCTTGAAACTGGCATTTCTGCTATAGTGGAAACTTGGGTGTATCATATAAGCTTCTAAATCCTATGCAGTCAGCAGCAATGACATCACAATAAAACATAAAACACTCGTGAGAAAAAACTTTGACACGCCTCCTCCTTGCCTTGCCGTGCAACCCCCCCCCCCCCCCCCCCCCCCCCGCTTGCCCACCCATTTGAAAAGTGGGGGATTCAGCAGGTGTACGCCAGGGAGAAGGAGTGAAACTGTGCCCTCTTTCTGGCATATGCCCCTGCGGAGCCCTTCATAAATGTCCCCCTTTGAGTTTAGATGTTTCATTCAATCCCTTTGCCACAAGTGTATAAATCCACCCCCTACTTATGCAGTCTTCATTTACAAAGCTTTAAACAAGAATGGGTTATTCTATAGAGTTCACTGTATTTCAGTGTGTGTTACTGTAATAAGATGCCACCAATATAACAAATCAGAATACGGGCAAGAAGAGAAAATAGCGCTGCACCTCACACCTATGGCTGATACTAATGCTTCTCAGCTACATTTAAAAACCAACTCCAGGATGTTGGTATAAAATTTGATCAAACCATATTGCCCCAGGTACCAGGTCTCCTGGCTCACATGGGTCCCTACACTAACTCACCACCGTGTCAGTCAGCGACCGCCATCCCCGCAAGGTATGCACAACCAGGGAAGGGAGGCCATAGAATGGCCCTGCAACCCCACTGTCACAGGACCAATACCCAGAGGCCCCCGTAAATCCCAGCAGGCACCGCCGGTGGAGAAAGCTGTCACCAAACAACACAAGTGTGTACAAGGTCTAAACAAATAACAAATCAGATCTTCCAGTACCAAATGTCAGTGATATTACGGAACGTTGAAGAGTTTAGGAATCACAGCAACTAAGTGGAGACCATGTTAAAGCGAATGTACCATCAGGTACATTCGCTTTAAATGTTGCACATGAATAGAACGGCATTGGTGCGGGAAAGCCGATGCCACAATCCATTTTTTTAAACAGCGGCCTGGTTCTCTTGTACAGTGCCAGTCTATTACCAGGCATTGCCCCCCCCTGAAGCACTGGAGGCAGATCAGCCTGCCCCCAGTGAGAGGAAACCCCTACCCTTTGTGACTCAGCTCTATTAGAATCAATGGAGCAGCGTCATAGAAGGGCTGGCCAGCCTACTTCCAATGCTCGGTAATAGACTAGCGCCTTGTGCAGGAATTGGGCCGCGGTTCGAAAAAAGGACTACGGCATTGGCTGCTCCGCACCAGCTTAAGTCTTTCCATGTGAAACACAGATTGGAATTCACCACTGATCGGGTCAGTGGACTTTATGACAGGTAGGCTTTAACCTGACAATACAATCAGCAAAAATGTGCCCTGCCAGGAGCTTTATGTTAGAGACTTTCATGGCTGAGCAGCTGCATGCAAGTCTTCCATCAATAATGGATCAAATGGAGAGGTGTACAGTCAGTGGATCCCGTTTTTCTATCTGGTGTCTGATAAATGAGTCTAGGTTTGGTGAAGGTCAACACTACAGTACCTGCCTGACTTCATTATTAGTTTGGTGGAGGAGGGATATTGCTATGGGCTTGTTTGTGGGCTGTTTGATGCAGTATAGGATAGTGTTTGATTCCTATAGATTCCTACTTAGTTGGAAACAGTTTGAGTTTGGCTCTTTTCTGTTCCAAAATGACTGTGACCCATTGTATAAAACAAAGTCCATAAAGGTATAGGAGGTTGTCTCCTGTAAAAAAAAAACCATGACAGGCCCATGTAGAGCACCAACCTCAACCCTATCCAACAACTTTAGGATCAACTAGAAAAGAGATTGTGAGCCAGATTCTCCAATATCTAACATGTGTCTGACCTCATAACTGAACTTCTGAATGAATGGACATGACTTACCACAGACACATCCAAATTGTTGTAGAAAGTCTTCCCAGATGAGTGGAAACTGTTATACTGGCAAAGGGAAATTAATTCAATAATAATTTAGTACCTATGAATTTAGAATAGGTAAGTGTTTTAAAGGGGTATTCCGCTCAAACATAACTTTTGATATGTTGATGCCCATGGTGAGACTAACAATTTATTCCATACTTGTTATTGTCACAATGGGAGTCGTGGATCTGCTGTACCACTGCTAGCGATGGCGTAATCCGCAGCAGAGAGCGGAGTCTAAGGGGCCGCTGGTGTTCACCAGTGTCCATGGAATGGGCTTGCTACGGCAGGCGACCCTCAGGCCACTACCCCTGGCTAGGCGTGCTAACGGAGGCGGGCGAGGTGCAGCTGGAGACAGGTGGGCAAGCAGGAACACAGCAGGACTCACAGCAGGAACCGCAGACAGCAGGAACCATGGGCTGAAAGAACAGGCAAAAACAACAGAGAGCTGGGACCACTTGCTAAGGGAAGCATGCAGAGGCTCCAACAGGGAAGGTCAGCACAGGTGTGTAATTAATAGGGGAGGTGATTGGTGGAACTACCCAATTAGGGATGCACTGTCCCTTTAAATTTAAGCAGAGCCGGCGAGCATGCTCCCTAGGAGACAGGGACCATGCAGGTGGAGAAAACACCAGGAAGGACTGAGGTAGGCCACGTGCGGCCGGGGGCATGAGCGCGGCTGCAGCCTGGAAACCATTGCGGCTGCAGCGGGAGGAGGTATGTGCCACGGCTGCAGCTGTTACAGTTGATATTTATTCAGTCTCCTTTGCCAATTCTGAGCTGCTGTTTTCTGCTGAAGACACAAAAAACTGCATGTGAGTTTTTCTCTCTGTCTCCCCCATCTCCTTTCCAAGACAGCTGATGTAAACAAGTCCCTGGCTGGCTTTGTAGCTTCTTTGTAATGCTGGGAGGGTTAATCTGAGGTCAAGTTGCTAATAAACTCAATGGGGACATTTATTAAGTCTGCCGCTTTTTTGCCCCGGACGTAAAAATGTCCCCGCAGCTCCGACACTACAGGGATTTATGTAGAGGTGCACTGCCTCTACATAAATCCTGTGCGCACCAGCGTGTGCACCGAGGAAACCTACGCCAGCTCAGAGCTGGAGTAGATTTCCTTATCACCTTGTGAAAAATGATAAATGAAGCGGACCCAGAGTGCGCGCCCCCCATTCTGCCCCCTCCACACACCCTCCCCGCCCCACTGGCGAAGGTGGAGTAAAATTTGCAAATAAATTAATTTGCATCTGGCCATTTTACGCCAACAAATGCAACTTTCTGGTTTGATAACTTTCCCCCATTGTGATTACCCCTCCCGGCATTCCAAAGTTGCTACAAAGTTGCAGATAGGGAGGTGTTTAC
Source organism: Dendropsophus ebraccatus (assembly GCF_027789765.1). Taxonomy (NCBI): domain Eukaryota; kingdom Metazoa; phylum Chordata; class Amphibia; order Anura; family Hylidae; genus Dendropsophus; species Dendropsophus ebraccatus. The sequence continues at coordinate 81,263,525 of NC_091463.1, forward strand.
ATCAGCCCTCTTGGAAGGGAGGGCAGAGGAGGGGGACACAGAAAGAAGAGATCACACACAGTTTTTTGTGTTCTCAGCAGAAAGCAGCAGCTTAGAACTGGCGGAAGGAGACTGAAGAGAAAATAACAAATATATAATGAATTGTTAGCCTGACCATGGGCAGCAACATATAAAAGGTTATTTTTAAGCAGAATACTCCTTTAATTAGTTTCTTTTTCCATGTAGTGTATTTAACACTTACATACAAATGTCAGCGTAAAAGGCATCTGGACTTTCTTATGACCAGCCCTTGATATGTTTAAAAAGTATTATTGAAGGTGCTGATTATGGGAATGACAGTAATTTTGTTGAGCAGGTCTCTTTACACACGTCTAAAATGAGCAAACTATGTAAAAGGTTATTCCCTGGAAAGCTGCCCTTTTACGCTGACTAATAATTACTACATAGGACATAATTATCTCTATTGGAAGGTTACAATTTGCTCCATGATAACCAGCCACTTTTTCCATGGAGACATAACATTTGCAGACAACATGTTATAAAAACACGGGCATCTCTTTTACCTTCGGAGAGTAAACTTTGTAAAAGAAGTAAAAACCATTCGTCCCTGCTGCACTGACCTCCTGCTTCCTAATCCAGAATTTTCTATAAAGTCAGATATTAATATGAGAACCATTCTTAGGAGTACGCTGACGCTGCTGCTGATCTGTGAAGGTGCCTGTCAGACCCCCGTGTTTGGCTGTAGACCTGGGACACCCTATTCACAGAGACCATTCTACATGAGCGGAGACGTTATTATAGGTGGGCTTTTTGATATCCATATTTACTATAAGACTGAAGCTTTTAACTATTCAAGTCCTCCACATCTTCAACCTCGAAAGATAAGGTGAGAACGGAATCTGATCAGCTGCTTCAAATTGCTTGTATTATGGTAAAATCTGGAAATGATTTCTCATTATTTTCACACGGCATATTATATCACTGGTTGTGCTTAGATGGAGACTGAAGACAAGTGTGCCATCTACTGGAATGCAGCATGAAATTCATGATAATCGAAGCAAGATGGAGAGACCTTGCACTTTTTTCCTAACATTTTAAAATTCAGGAAAAAAAATCTTTAAAATGTTTTGGTTACATTTTTGATGTTTTTAAGTTCCATACGTAATATTTTAAATATTCTGCTACAAAGAAACATGTGTCTGCAGTGTTTTTCAGTTCAGCCTAAATAAAATGAATTGCAATTTACAATAAAGACAACGTAGCTGAAAATTACCAAGAAGGGGTAGATGCGGACAAAGTTGCTACATATCAACAACGGCCATGAATAATAGGAAATTTACGTTGTACTGCTGTCTATGGGATCCTGGCCGGAGTGTATACACATAGTATACACTCCAGCCGGGATCGCTAGCGACTGTACAGAAAACTGACATTTCAGTTTTGTGCGGCCACTATTCATTGAATAGCGGCCGCACAAACCTCGCAGGTCACACAATGGAGAGTGCGGCTCTGGCATTGTGTTCAATGGTGAATTGGGATGTGGGCGCACACGGATGCAAGATCATCCGGCCGGTACTGTATTACTGGCTGGGATGATCTTCACTAACATCGGCCGTTCTGTGACCTGGCCCAGTCACAGAACAGCCGGTGTTTCACGTGGTGATTTTGGTGATTTTTTTGGATGGCTGTCTTATGACAATGTTGGCCACAAATAATTAATGTGCATAATACATTGCCTCTTTCAGCAATAAATGAAGGACCTTTGGAAAAACAGTCAACATTTCCACATAGTGTGAACCTATTGTATGATTTTAATTATTATTGTCCTGGCAGCATGACCAGGCATCTGAACGGTTAACCGGCAGGAAGATATTGATTTGCTTCAGCTGCTAACAGGTCCTATGTGTGTATTACAGCCATGCATCTGCTGGTTGATCATGAAAGTGCAGTGGCAGAGCCCCCAAGATCAAGCCAGAGCTTTACTTGGGAAAAACCTTGACCACTAGTCAGAGCTGGGCTCCGGAATAATTGTTAGAGGGTTAAGCAAAAATTGTGCAATGACTGGTAATATTCACTTTCATGGAACCCTCACACTACTAAAGCCAGTTGTGAAACTCACTAAACACTCTGGGGTAGATGTACTAATGCAAATGTGACAGATTTTGGTCTTGGGCCTTTTTTAGACACTTTTGTGCCTCATCCAACAAAGGGGCATGACTTATTGGAAAAGCAGTGTGGCTTTGCTAAAAGCAGGAAGGCCTAAATATACCAAAACTTGTTACATAGAAACATAGAAAATTGTCGACAGAAAAAGACCACTGGATCCATCTAGTCTGCCCTTTTAGTATTTTCTTTCTTATTATCTTAGGATAGATATATGTCTATCCCAGTTGTGTTTAAATTCTCTAATTGTAGATTTACCAACCACCTCTGCTGGAAGTTTGTTCCAGGTATCTACTACTCTTTCAGTAAAATAATATTTTCTCACATTGCTTCTGATCTTTCCCCCAACTAACCTCTCACTGTGTCCTCTTGTTCTTGAGCTCAGTTTTTTACTAAAAACACTTCCCTCCTGAACCTTATTTAGTCCTTTCACATACTTAGAGGTTTCAAGCATGTCCCCCCCCTTTGCCTTCTTTGCTCCAGACTATACAGATTCAAATCTTTAAGTCTTTCCTGATATGTTTATGCCTCACACCCTCCACCATTTTTATAGCCTGTCTTTGGACCCGTTCTATTTTATCAATGTCCTTTTTTAGATGAGGTCTCCAGAACTGGACACAGTATTCCAGATGTGGCCTCACCAGAGCTCTAAACAGCGGGATCACAATCTCCCTCTTCCTACTGGTTATACCTCTAGCTATACACCCCAGCATACGATTTGCTTTCCCCACCGCTTGGTTGCACTGGTGACTCATTTTAAGGCTGTCTGATATCACTACCCCTAAATAGCATATAGTAAGCCAACCAAAGCCAACCAAACTCAGATTGGAAGGTCTATAGATATACCAGGTTTATAAAACACCCTAAACTACATTATCAAATCTGGCACATCTAAAGACCGTTCGTCTATGCTTGCACTATCCTTGTGCACATATTCCTCCTGTGGTAGTAATATTTAATAATAGTTAAAGAAAATGGTGGATAACAGCGTCCAATGTGGATAAAAATATTGCTTTATTCCTCCATATAGGACAATGCCGTGGAGTTGAGTGCTGTTGATTACTTAGTTAATAATAGTGATGTGTCTAGATCCACTATATACAGTATTTATATATTGACATTGGTGGTGCTTGATATTTCAGCATGCTCTTAGAAGACTTTTATAATTTCCTAAGCTTGGTGTTCGCAGTGGATGAAATCAATCTCAACCAGAACATTTTACCCAATGTGACTCTGGGCTACAACGTGTATGATTCTTATGTCGACCTCTTTAGAACTATACAAGGGGCTGTCCGTATCTACTCAGGAAGTATCAACACCAAACAATATCCAAACTACAATTGTGATACGTACGGGGTCCTGGCTGCGGTCATTGAGGGAATGGCGTCTAGTTTCTCTATACAATATGCCAATATTTTTGGAATCTATAAATATCCTCAGGTAAGTGAAGGCAGAAAAGGCCATTGTATTTTAAAGGGAACCTGTCACGCCCTGTGCCGGGGTGACAGGCTCCCGACCCCCCGCTACAGCCCCCTATACTCACCTGATCCCGCCGGGTCCCACTTCTGGATCCGGTCGGGTCACGGAGATCTCAGCCGCTGCAGCCCGGCGCGCGCACTGAGAGATGAGTCAAACGGTCATAGAGAATGACGGAGCGCTTGACTCTCCGTCATTCTCTATGAGCGTTGGACTCATCTCTCAGCGCGCACGCCAGGCTGCAGAGGCTGAGATCTCCGTGACCCGATTGGATCCAGAAGCGGGACCCGGCGGGATCAGGTGAGTATAGGGGGCTGTAGCGGGGGGTCGGAAGCCTGTCACCCCGGCACGGGGGATGACAGGTTCCCTTTAAGTGCTGTTAACCAGATTTGTAGATAGACTAGCTCACTTGTGTGGTTATGAGAAAAGGATCTATTGTTAACGCCTTAAGGACAGAGTCAATTTGCATTTTTACACTTTCGTTTTTTCCCTCCTTGTGCTTAAAGGGCCATAGCAGTTGCATTTTTTTCACCTAGAAACCCACATGAGCCCTTATTTTTTATGCCACTAATTGTACTTTGCAATGACAGGCTGAATATTTTCATAAAGTACACTGCAAACCCCCCAAAAATTCAAAGTGTGGTGAAATTGTAAAAAAAAACAAAAAAAAAAACGCATTTCTTTTATTTTGGGGGTATTTGTTTTTATGCTGTTTGCCCCAGGGGAAAAACTTACTTGTTATTAACGTTCCTCAAGTCATTACGATTACAACGATATGTAACATGTATAACTTTTCTTTTATGGGATGGCTTGTAAAAAATTCCAACCATTAATAGTCTCCGGAGGCGACAAGTCTTCTTTACCATGAGAACTGTGAATCTGTGGAACAGTCTACCACAGGATCTGGTCACAGCAACAACAGTAGAGGGCTTCAAAACAGGTTTAGACAAGTTCTTAGACCAAAATAATATAAATGCATATGTAAAGAACCTATCACCCCTCCCCCATCCCTGTATCCATCCCCTCCTTGGTTGAACTTGATGGACATGTGTCTTTTTTCAACCGTATTAACTATGTAACTATGTAATAACAAATATATGTTCCTTAAACATTCCCAGGCTTATAGCGCTTTTATCCTTTGGTCTATGGGGCTGTCTGATGTGTCATTTTTTTTGCGCCATGATGTGTTCTCTCTATCGATACCTTGATTGTGCATATGCGACTTTTTGATCGCTTTTTATTATAATTTTGCTGGATTTGATGCAACCAAAAATGTGCAATTTGGCACTTTGGGATTTTTTTGCACTTACGCCATTTACCGTGCGAGATCGGGAATGTGATTAATTAATAGTTCGGGCGATTACGCACACGGCGATACCAAACATGTTTATTTATTTACTTTTATTTATTTATAACATGGGAAAAGGGGGGTGAGTCCGACTTTTATTAGGGGAGGGGGTTAGGGTTAGGCTTTTTATTAATAATAACACTTTTTTTAACACATATACTAGAAGCCCCCCTGAGGGACTTCTAGTATGTGCACACTGATCTGTCATTGAGATCTATGCTGTATAGATCGAATGCCGAGCCGGGATCAGCGCCCCACTAGTTACCAGGGACGTGGACAAAATGCTGATTAGCGCAGGGCAGTTTCTAGGTAATTTTGACTACAGGGCGAATCTTGATAAAAGCGCCCCCCCCCCCCCCCATACACACTACGCTATTCGCCCCCCCCAACACACTATCAACACACCCCCACACACACACACACACACACACTATGCCCCCTAACACCCCCCTAAGTGGCAGCAGACTGCTGCTATCTTCTATGGGCTGCCTGGACGATCTAGCAATCACCCAGGCATCCTCCCCACAGCTCCCTGTGGCTACCCCAGCTCTTATCCGCTCGCTGTCTGACAGGTCGCCGCTCGTTTGTTACTCTGAATCGCCCCATATAATAGGGGGCTTAAGAACTCCATCAATCACACTTTTTTGAAAGACTTTTGTGTGAATCATACAATTAAGCCCCTATTACATGGGGCGAAGAGTGGGAGCCTGTTCCTCATTCCCCGCTCGCTGCCGGCACTATTATTAGCTTTGTCAGCAAGCGGGTAAAAGTCGGGGGCGGGGCTGCCCAGGTGATTGCTGGGTTGTCCGGGCAGCCCATAGTAGATAGTGGCGGTCTGCTGCCTCCGCTCCTGTTGCACGGAGCGATGGCAGCAGATGATTGATATCTTAGTAGTTTGTCTTTTAACATGTTGAAAGACAACGACAGACAAAGATGAGCCGACATTGTCTTCTATTCGATTATCGGGCGTAACGGCCGAATATGGCCCATAATCGATTCGTGTAATAGGGCCTTAAGTCAGGTCTGGGTGGGCTCTCCCATCTTCCCTATCTTTAGTCACCTACATTTTCTTTAGACTACTGTATTGTTACATTAAAGGAGGAAGTTAAAGGGGTAGTCCAATTACATAAACTTTAGTTAGGTGATAGGGAATGCGAAAGAAAGCAAAATTGCAAATGCTTTGCACTAGCAAAATTGCTTTCTTTTGTAGGTTGACCCTTTTACCCATCAAGCAGTTTTAGCTTTATCGATATATAGAGATATATTATTACAGGCCAACAGGACGGTACATTATAAAGTGGACGGTTTGAGCCGTCACCCAGGGCCCAAGGCTCCTAGGGGGCCCTGCCATCCGAACTCAGCACAGGACTCAGAGGCCCACAGGAGAATTCTGTGGTGGGCCCCTCGGTGATGAGCTGCATTGCAGCACCGTACCATAAATCTCTTCATCTGGTAGAGAACCATACAGTATAGGGCTAGGTTCACAAAACATCTTTTTTAGGCCGTTTGACAGCCGTCTTTTTGGACGTATGTCATTTTAAGGCGAAATAACGGACGTCATTGCTAAATCCCAGACACCATTGCAAAATAATGGAAGTTATTTGACCTCAAAATGAAGGACATCTATAGAGGCGGCTGTCAAAGGACAAAAAAAAGACGTAGAGTGAACCTAGCCTGAAAGTGTTAAAATAAAAGTGTAAGAATAGCTAAGTAGGAATTGTTATAGCTAATTGCTCCAGAATATGGACACCCATTATCACCCTACGTATTCATCTTACAGGTCAGTTTTATGTCACAAGAACCTTTACAGAGTAACAAGCTTTATTTCCCATTCTTCTACCGGACAGTACCGAGCGAGAAGACTTTATATTCTGCGGTAATAGCATTACTGAAGCACTTTGGCTGGATGTGGGTCGGTATCATATATCCAGATGATGACGGCAGCATCAATGCTATAAAGATTATTACAAACATGATAGAGGCCAATGGGGGCTGCATTGAATTTATTAAGCTCGTCCCTTCCATTAATGACTTTAGTCCAGAAAGAATCAAAGACATAGAGCAAACCGTTGCAAAATCAACAGCCAATGTCATACTCATCTATGGATCCAAAAATTACGTCTATTACTTAGAGTTAAATGTCCATGTAACAAGCATTCCTGGGAAAGTGTGGATCCATACGGCAGAGTCCAGTTTCCGAATGTTTAATTTGGAAAACGACACAAGTGTCAATGGTTCTCTGAGGTTCATTATGCATAAGAAAGAGAACCCAGAATTTATTAAGTTTATACAAGGAGTTAATCCTAGTAGATTCCCGCCAGGAAAGACATTTACAACATGGTGGGATGAATTATGCGAAAACCGTTGTCCATTCAACCCAAGGAGAAGGAACTGCACAGGAGTGGAGAGTGGAAGGCAAATAATGTACTCGCATTGCAATCTACGATTCACAGGCATGAGTTATATTGTATATAATTCTGTATATGCGGTGGCTCATGCGTTAAATGCAATGTATAAAGAAATACCATTGAGTGAAAGACTGCTTGACAGAAATAAACTTAAATTTCAAGATTTAAAAGGTTGGAAGGTAAGAATGGTGATACATGGCTTAAAAACTAACATGTAGGGGGACATTTATGAAGCTTTCAGCCGGGGCGTATGCTAGGGAGAAGGCTCAGATTCGCCCCCTCTCCCTGGCATACGCCTACCATATCTCTCACTTGCCCAATGGGCGGGCAGGCTGGGCTCGGCAAGAAGGGAGGAGGCATGGCCTCCCCTCGCGCCTCATCTATCATGATTTACGCCCGCTCACAGGCGGTAAATTTGCAGTGAAGCTGTAGTTCAGCATTCCAGAGTAGTGTCACTGTTGTGCCAGGGCCCCCCACACTTCTAATAAATAGGCAGGATTCAGTTTTCTTTGTAAAGCTGGTGTGTGGCAAGAGAGCAAGCTGTGATTGGCAACAGTGTTCATGGCCTGTCTGATGAGCCACCATGGGCACAGGACAACTTCCTTCATCAGGCACCATCTGACCACTTTGTTACAGTAGAACATCTGCTCCGAAGCTCAGAGGGATCCTGAAGAAGTCATTAGAGTGCCATATGTGACATTAATAGTACCTATGCAAGTTGCACTGAGCAGCAAGCAAACTGAGCAGTGTTAGGGCGGTATTACACTGAACGATTAACGTTAGAAAAATCATGAAATCGTTCGGATTTGAATGATGATCGTTTAGTGTAAGCAGACAACGATTAATCGACCAACGAGAAATCGTTGCCCGTTTAATAGGATTTAAACCTAATTTTATCGTTGATTGTTTGCAAATCGTTTGCATGTAATAAGACGTTGTTCGTTCGTTTGCAGTAGCAGCGAACACAGTGGCGACGACCGGACGAATGCGATCATTAGTAACAATCATTGTTCTGTGTAATTGGGTGAACGATTTCAGGTCGTTCGCCATAGCGGTCGTTTGAGTTTGTTTATCGTTTATCATAATTCAACACCTTTTTCTAATTTTGGGCATTGACAACCTTAGTCACTTTGTTTCCGTGACAATCTTTTAACCCTTACAGTTGCATAAATATATCAAAAAAGTCAATTTCACAAACCCATTGGGACAAGACATTTTCTTTAGCGATGGAGAAATATCAGTCGGATATGATATTTATAATGTTATTTACAATTCAGATTGGTCTGTAAATTCTCAAAAAGTTGGAAGTTTTGATTTTCATGCACCACTAGGAAAACAAATCATTTTAAATACATCGGCCATAATTTGGGAAAATTTTTTTAGCAAGGTAAGTAAAAATAAGTATAGTCTGTCTATAAGGTATATGTTTTTCTTTGATTGTCAATTTACAGTTTATACAGTGCATAAATAGAAAACGGATTAATGGCTCATTTAAATTAAAGGTAGATATGAGTGAAGCAGCTGGGAATTCATTTTGTAAGGTTCGCGAATTTTGGATCAAATTTGTTAATATCCGGGAATCGAATCTTAAAGAATTTCAATAAAACAGCCAAAAGTGTATTAGCTACAATACTGGGACTATTACAGAAGGACAAATTTGTTAACGCATGTTCTTGTAATGCCTTATTCACACGTCAGTATATTTTTCCAATCCGCAAATTTCAGTCAGTAACAATCCGCAAATTCAGTCCGTATTGCATCCGAATTGCATCCGTAAAAAAATACGGACCCCATAGAGTTGTATTGGGTGTGTCAGTTACTGTCCGTACTAGGGCCTGTCCTTTTTTTTTTGCGGAACGGATTGCAGCCCAGTACACAACACGGATGTGTGTATGGGTCCATTGAAATACATTGGTCCTATTTTTCTGCGGATCCGCAATTGCGGTCAGGAACAGGATGTGTGAATAGGGCGTAAAAGTGTCCAAAATTGGAAAATCACAACTAAAAAAAAAATGTCAATCAGCCAGTCAATGATCCAATCTACTTGTATAACACAGTAGGAGTGGAGTGCGAGCACTGATTATGTAATAGTTATTGGCTGTCGTGCATAGTAGGCTGCTGGCTGACTGTTAAAAGGCCTATTGTTGGTGGAACAAATGGTAAATATTTCTTCTTAAAGAGGTCCCCTTACACCATACACTTTAGTCCACCATTCCCACCACCGTCCCAAATGACCGTCGACAGATGATGTTGGTGGAGATAGGGGTCGGCATTATGGAAAATCAAGGTCTGACCCCTTTGTTCTGGGAGAGATAAGCAGCAGCCAAAGTACTCATGCTGCAGTTTACCCCTCCCCATAGAGAATACCGGATTGCTTGGCTGTGCCAAACGTTTTTGTGTATGGGGATGATGGGGCTGGGCAGGAGAGATAACTGATGGCTGAGTAATCATTTGGTGATCAGTTATCAGGTTTATGGGGACCTTTAAAGGGGAACTCCACATAAGGAAAACAGTTTTTCTATTAAAAGTACATTAAATGTTATTTAGATGTGTCTACATAATGTATTACCATATCTGTATGGTTCTGCCACACTGGTAGCTGATTGAAATGCAGGAATTTAAGAAAACTGGCCTCTGTGTCAATCCTTATTGTCTCCTGCTCCTTCTAGTATCCCCCTTAGGAGACAAATATTCCATGCCTCTGTCTCACATTGTGTGTGTTTGCTGAGCACAGGCTGATGATGCAGAAAGGGGGCAGGGCATGATGTCACAGGAGGCTTGGCTGGATTTAACATATTTGACCGGCCAGAAGCAGCTGCTGCAACTTCACTGATTGTGCAAAAGTCTGCAGTGAAACTAGGGCTATGTTAACACATATTGGAGTCTCATAGCAGTACTGCAGCATCTGCACAAAAATGATGCAGTAACACAATTAAATGATGCTAAACAGCACAGACGATCAGAGTGGCACTGCCAATCCCACCTGGACAAAAACAAGGTATAAACAGTATATCCCATGTAAGATAATATCGGAAAAAGTCCTTATTGTGGGGCTCAAGGTCAAAGACAAAAGATGCTTGATCATAATATGTGCGTGGAGATGAAAAGAAAAAAAAACCTCAAAAAGTTATTTACTTTATTACAATATCAGCGTTACAGGTAGTAACAGTGCGCTGTGCGGTCTTACAGGAAGAAAATACAGCGTGAGGTAATACAGGTAGAGAATACAGCGTGCTGTGTGGGGTTACAGGTAGAGAATACAGTGTGCTGTGTGGTGATACAGGTAGAGAATACAGCATGCTGTGTGGTGTTACAGGTAGAGAATACAGCGTGCTGTGTGGTGTTACAGGTAGAGAATACAGAGTGCTGTGTGGGGTTACAGGTAGAGAATACAGCGCACTGTGTGGTGTTACAGGAAGAAAATACAGCGTGCTGTGAGGTGATACAGGTAGAGAATACAGTGTGCTGTGTGGTGTTACAGGTAGAGAATACAGCGCGCTGTGCGGTGTTCCAGGTAGAGAATACAGCGTGCTGTGTGGTGTTACAGGTAGAGAATACAGCGTGCTGTGTGGTGTTACAGGTAGAGAATACAGCGTGCTGTGCGGTGTTACAGGTAGAGAATACAGCGTGCTGTGTGGTGTTACAGGTAGAGAATACAGCGTGCTGTGTGGTGTTACAGGTAGAGAATACAGCGTGCTGTGTGGTGTTACAGGTAGAGAATACAGTGCTGTGTGGTGTTACAGGTAGAGAATACAGCGCGCTGTGCGGTGTTACAGGAAGAAAATACAGCGTGCTGTGAGGTGATACAGGTAGAGAATACAGTGTGCTGTGTGGTGTTACAGGTAGAGAATACAGCGTGCTGTGTGGTGTTACTGGTAGAGAATACAGTGTGCTGTGTGGTGTTACAGGTAGAGAATACAGCGCGCTGTGCGGTGTTACAGGAAGAAAATACAGCGTGCTGTGAGGTGATACAGGTAGAGAATACAGTGTGCTGTGTGGTGTTACAGGTAGAGAATACAGCGTGCTGTGTGGTGTTACTGGTAGAGAATACAGCGTGCTGTGTGGTGTTACTGGTAGAGAATACAGCGTGCTGTGTGGTGTTACAGGTAGAGAATACAGCGTGCTGTGTGGTGTTACAGGTAGAGAATACAGCGTGCTGTGTGGTGTTACAGGTAGAGAATACAGCGTGCTGTGTGGTGTTACAGGTAGAGAATACAGCGTGCTGTGTGGTGATACAGGTAGAGAATACAGCGCGCTGTGCGGTGTTACATGAAGAAAATACAGCGTGCTGTGAGGTGATACAGGTAGAGAATACGGTGTGCTGTGTGGTGTTACAGGTAGAGAATACAGCGTGCTGTGTGGTGTTACAGGGAGAGAATACAGCGCGCTGTGTGGTGTTACAGGTAGAGAATACAGCGTGCTGTGTGGTGTTACAGGTAGAGAATGCAGTGTGCTGTGTGGCGTTACAGGTAGAGAATACAGCGAGCTGTGTGGTATTACTGGTAGAGAATACAGCGTGCTGTGTGGTGATACCGGTAGAGAATACAGCGAGCTGTGTGGTGTTACTGGTAGAGAATACAGCGTGCTGTGTGGTGTTACAGGTAGGGAATACAGTGTGCTGTGTGGTGTTACAGGTAGAGAATACAGTGCTGTGTGGTGTTACAGGTAGAGAATACAGTGCTGTGTGGTGTTACAGGTAGAGGATACAGTGTGCTGTAAATGATAAAGTACTGCAATTAATTCAGTAACACAATGAAACTGCAATGTGTGAAAACAGCCTAGATGTTCTGCAACAGCTTTGGGCGAGGAATAGGCAGGGTGGGGGACTGGGATAAACAGCTGAGGGAAAGCAATGCATTCTGGAACCTATAGTACTGTGTACAACTGCTCAACCAGGAAGTACAGCCACACAAAACAGAACAAAGACCCCCAAAACAAATGAATTTTTGGTAGCTTCAGAACTGGGTTAGACAGTTTAGCAATGCTATATGCTTCTGCAGCAGATTAACTTTTTTTAACCTGTACCTGGAGTTCCCCTTTAAAGACATACATGCTGATAATAGGCCACTCAACAACTTTTTAAACGTTTTCAAGAGAACTGATGATGTCTATCTGTATCGATTAAATAAAATGAGCGCTACTTATAACATTTTTATTTTTCATAATCAAGATACCACAATCAGTGTGCAGTGATGTCTGCCAGCCTGGAACCAGGAAATCTATCCGGGAAGGACAGCCAGTATGTTGCTATGATTGTCTTTCTTGCCCAGAAGGACAAATTTCCAATCAGACAGGTTAGTTGCTACATCAGAAAGTAATTGTCAAGAAATAGCAGGATCCCAAAATAAGGCTTATATAGTATTACTATATTATACCAAAACAAAATTTTGAGAAGGAGAAGTAAGGCAGTGGAGCAATCAATAGCAATAACTCACCAGGGAGAATGTGCTCACAATGCTAACTCAACAAGCTTCATTGCCAGTGCCGTACTTGCGTCTCTATTTATAACATAGCCGCCAGGGCTTGATACAGGGATCAGTGTGTGTGTGTGTGTGTGGGGGGGGGGGGGTTAGAGGTCGTACCCCCTACGGCCTCCTACTTTTCCACTTTTCTGTAGATGAGGGAAAAGTAAATTTTTCCTGGACAACCTCTTTAAGGCAAATAATACCTATACTTCACACAATAATATGTAGAATTAAAACTTAGTAAAGTTGTTTATGTGAAGTGCTGCCCCTCTGAATACAGCATCCTTATCACACACCTTTAGTAAAGCATTTAAAATTTTGCAACAAGCTTAGTACAAGCCTAGTACAGCTAGTCGAACAAATAAATGGTAATAAGTAAAATGATGGTCAAGATGCTGCTAGAAAGCGTTTTCTAATAATAATAGTATATTCTATCATTGTAGATGTAGATGTGTGTACCAAGTGCCCGGAGGATGAATGGCCCAATGAGAAGAAGACGGAGTGTATCGAAAAAGTCATAACATTCTTGTCTTATGAAGATCCCATTGGAATTGTCTTGACTTTCATAGCTATTGTATTTGCTTTGCTCTCTGCTGTGGTCCTTGTGATATTTATTCGGAATCGGCACACTCCAATGGTCAAAGCCAACAATCGGGACCTCAGCTACCTCATATTATTATCGCTCATACTTTCCTGTCTCTGTTGTCTTATTTTTATCGAACCTCCAGAAAGGGTAACCTGTTTTTTACGTCAAGCTATTTTTGGAATCACGTTTGCTATCTCTGTATCATCGCTTCTAGCCAAAACACTGATTGTGGTGATAGCCTTCAATGCCACCAAACCGGGGAGAAACTTAAGGAAGTGGGTGGGGGTCAAAGTTCCTAAATACATTGTCTTCACTTTTTCAGCCATTCAGTTGTTGATATGTATTACGTGGTTATTTGTAACACCCCCTTCCATCTATTATAATAAAGAGTCAGAGGTAGCAGTAATCATAGTTGAGTGTGATAAGGCATCGGCAATCGCTTTCTACATCATATTAGGCTATTTGTGTATTTTGGCCTCTATTTGTTTTGTCGTCGCTTTCTTTGCACGAAAACTTCCTGATACTTTTAATGACGCTAAATTAATTACATTTAGTATGTTGGTTTTCTTCACTGTTTGGGTGTTTTTTATCCCAACATATCTCAGTGCTAAAGGGACGTCCACCGTGGCTGTGGAAGTATTTGCCATCTTGGCTTCTAGTTCTGGCATGCTTTGTTCCATATTTGCACCAAAGTGTTATATCATTTTAATAAAGCCTCAAATTAACAGGAAAAACTTTGTATTAAAAGGAAGTATATAGACAGACAACAAGGTAAAAGTATAAGGGTCCGTGCACACAGAGCAAAAAAGGCGGACATTCCGAGTGAAGTCCGCATTGCGAATTCTGCTTGCAATTTTGCCGCTCCCATCGTTTTAATGGGATTTTTCCTGTGTCTCCACTCTCCAACATGTTCGTTCTTTCAGCAGAAAATGGAAGTGCACATGAAATCTCATCGAAGCTATGGGACAGGCAGAATTTCAAGCGGAATCCGCTCTGCATTTCTGCCTCTTTTGCTCTGTGTGTACGGGCCATAAAATTAATTTACTGGAGAATCATTACATGTTTAATGCTATGTTACCACAACATCTTTTCTTTGCCATTTAAGTTCAAATACCGGCTGTTATTTCATAATATCGGCAAAATTACATCTGTCATTGTAAAATAACGGCTGTTATTAGGCCTCAAATGGCCAAAACAAGATGTTGTAGGAACTTAAAGTGGTTGGCCACTTTATAGTAAAATAGTTCAGGGTACAGTATTAGTAACTGTGCTCACTGACCTTACTGACAGCAGCTCCCTGTGTACCTCATAGAGCTAATATCAGACTACCCTTCTCCAGGCTGTGCTGTCCTGCTCTGTGGTGTTCCTGTCCATAAAATGGCCGACATGGAGGAGCATGCGACCTTGCCCCGCCTCCTGTGTCCACCCCTGAGCCTGTATATGTCTATGGAGGACACAGGGGGCGTTGCATGGTCACATGCTCCTCCATGTCAGCCATTTTATGGACTGAAACAAAACTGAGCAGGACAGCACAGCCTGGAGGAGGGGAGTCTGATATTAGCTCTGTGAGGTACACAGGGAGCTGCTGGCAGTATATACAGTGAGTACACTTATGAATACAGTATACTGACCTATTTTACTATAAAGTGGCCAACCCCTTTAATGTGCATATAATAATGGAGAAGATATGACTTTCACAGTACCAGCCTGACACCATTGTATGGACCATAAACTTATATGGCAATTTCACATTGAAAATAAACCTAGAAATATTTTAAAACAATGAGATTTCCATAGCATCAGGAGTCAAGAAAATTTGGTGCATCTAAAACGTTAGACATGATATGCAATAATAGGTTAAAGATGGTGTTATACTATATTTGAATGATTTACAATAAAACTGATTTATTGAATACATTTTTTATTAGCAATTGTAACTCAACATCTAACACCAAAATTCCAGGTGGGCACCACAGGTAGCCAAGAGGGCGTGCTACTCCACCTGCTACAAACAATAGCAAACAACCAAAAGGAAACGGGAAACTGGTATTTATGAACTGCACAACCACAATAATGAAAAAAATATTAATATACTTTATTAGCAATTAGACAAAAAAATTTTTCCAAAAGCTTAAGAATACTTAAAACCTATACCAAAACTCCACTCTTGGCTTAAATACAGCAGAGTGTGTCACCACTCACCCACTACTGGTACAAAGGGGAACACATAGCAGTACAATAATGCACGCCTGCCAATATTTACGTATATCTGTAAATACATACCCACATACACTTAGGCCACGCCTAAAGTGCATTAAATAACAAATAAAGTGCAAATGCAAACGATCCGCAAAGCAATTTATATGCTATCACATGACACATACATCATTGCTCCTGTGCTGTAGCTTTGTCCTGGTCATAGGTTAGACACTTCCCTGACATATCAGTAAGCATGGGCATTAGTGTGTCTGGAGATGTAATACTAAGTATGCTCTAATAAGATTCATATTATTAATAAATCGTTTATATAGCACCAACATACACAGAAGCATGGTACAAAGCTTGTTGTCACCAATTCCTATTCCTAATAGGGCTCACAATCTAAATTTAAAATTAACCTACCAGTTTTGGAGTAAGGGAAGAAACTGGAGGAAGCTCACACAAGTGTATAAAATTCTTGCAGGTGTTGCCCTTGGCGGAGTTTGAGCCCAGACCCCAGCACTGGAAGGCACCAGTGGTAACAACTGGACCACCAAGCCACATCATAAGAAGAAAAAAAAGGGGATTTAACCTCAATATATTGGCAGTCCATGTGAACTCCACTCTATGTTGCCATATTGCCTAGGATGTTTACATTTTTGAGCATGTGATTGAATGAGCATTAAAAAACCATGAATAAGGACCAGGTGGTCTGAAACGCATCAGTGTTTTATAAAGCATCCTTTCCTTCCAATGGGTTATGTGATCTTATCGGCTGAATAGGCATTCCAAGGAACACTTGTTAATCGGCCCATGTAAACAGGCCTCAAGACAATTTTTCCCTGGATGAAAATGCTGTATATATAAATACAAAAGTCAAACAGCTACCAAATAATATCCCCATACATATTACCGTCATACTGTTACCTACAATTACCTATAATACCAGTATATAGAAAAGAAAATATTACCACCATACTCTTACTGACCAAATCCTGTATACTGAGATCAATATTACCAAAAAATACCAGAATACAAGGGACAAATATTACCACCACACCATGCACTATGACCACTACTATTACCACCATACTATTACTGACCAAATCCAATATACTCAAGACCAATAAAATCAACAGTACCAGCACAAGGGATGAATACTACCACCACCACCTCATACAGTGACCACATAGAGGCAGATACCAGCTCTACATGGGATCTGCACACCATAAAAGTGATTAAAGTGCAGTTAGAACAAGTGTTTTACAGGGGACTTCTTTTCTGAATAAATCATAGAGGATGTCTTCCCTTAAACAATCACAGGAGGGGGATTGATCAGAGTTGTTCCCTTTTCTTCAAAATTCTAGCCACAACTCATCTCTGTAGAATCTGCCAGACAAACATATTAGGCTCCTCACTCTCACACCATCCTTATATCTTTACAAACTGCACATTTGTAATGGCCCCTCTGTGACATCAATTACATAGTTAATAAGATTGAAAGAAGACAAAAATCCATCAGGTTCAACCTAGGGAAACCCTACTGTGTTACTCCACAGGATGCCAGTTGCCCCATCACAGAAAGAAAATTCCTTCCTGACTCCAATGGCAATCAGAATAATCCCTGGTGTAATCAGTGTATCACCAGAGATCTAGTGCCCATAACTTGTAATATTATATTATTCAAGGAACGTATCTGGGCCTCCCTTGAAATTATTTCATGAATGAGCCATGACAACATCATGTGGCAGAGAGTTCCACAGTCTCACTGATCTTACAGTAAGGAATCTGTGTCTGTGCTGGTGGTGAAACCTCCTTTCCTCTAGACGTAGAGGATGCCCCCTTGTCATGGTTACAGACCTAGGAGTAAAAAGTTCACTAAAAAGATCTCCGTACTGTCCATTCATACATTTGTACATTGTGATCAGATCACCCCTAAGATGTCCCCTCTCTAAACTAAATAACCCCAAGCTTGATAACCTGTCCTGGTACTGTAACCCACCCATTCCCTTATGACCTTTGTTGCCCTTCTCTCCACCAGCTCCAGTTCAGCTGTGTCCTTCTTATATACCGCTACCCAAAACTGTACACAGTATTCCATGTGTGCCCCTACAAAAAGACAAAAAGCTGCCAGCCTGAGCAATAAACTCACCTCGCCTCATGGCAGAAGCCGCCCTGCCTGGCATTTGTCACTAAAATTGAGTTTACTGTCTACCAATATCCCCAAGTCCTTTTCGGAAGTAGTTTTACCCAGTGTTTTATTATTTAGCACATAACTGTACCTATTATTTCTACGGCCCAAAAGCATAACCTTAATTTACCCACATTAAATCTCATTTGCTATTTCTCCGTTCAAGCCTCCAGCTTCTCCAAATCTTTCTGTAATATGATATTAGTCTCTTCTGTGGTGATTACTTTACCCAGTTTAATATCATCTGAAAAAATGGAGATTCTTTTCTGTAGCCCCTCTACAAGGTCATTAATAAACATAGTAAAAAGAAGTTGGCCCAACAATGACCCCTGTGGTACCCCACTAGTAACTGTTACCAAATCAGAGGATGTTCAATCAATAAACACCCTCTGTTTTGTATCACACAACCAGTTACTTACCCATTTGCATACGTTTTCCCCTAGTCCCAGCACCCCCATTTTATAGACCAACTTTTCATGTGGCACAGTATCAAATGCCTTTGAAAAGTCCAGATACACAACGTCCACAGCCTCCCCCAAGTCCAGTCAATAACTTACCTCTTCATAGAAGCCGATCAGATTAGTCTGACAGGATCGATCCCTCATAAATCCATGCTGGTGCTGCGGTATAAGATTATGTTTATTAAGATACTCCAGCATAGCATCTCTTACAAACCCCTTAAATACTTTACCCACTATAGATGTTAGACTTACGGGCCTATAGTTTCCATGATCACTCTTTGACCCCTTCTTGAATATTGGTACCACATTAGCTATGCGCCAGTCATGTGGAACAATCCCTGTTATCTTTAAATATTAGGAATAAGGGTCTGTCTAACACAGTACTTAATTCCTACAAAACTCTAGGATGGATACCTTCTGGGCCGTGATTTATAGATTTTAATGTTTTTAAAGAGAACCTGTCACCCCCTGTGCCAGAGTGAAGGCCGCCCGACCCCACTAGAGACCCTCTATTCATTCTCTATGGGCGGCGGACTCATCTCAGGAGCGCGCGCGCTGTCCCGGGACTGGCAGGAAAGGGGTAAGTATAAGGGTCTCTAGCGGTGGAGGTGACAGGTCTCCTTTAAGGCATTGCCCCGCTTCTTGTTGTGTTAGGCAGGTGAGATTTATGGGAGGATTTACATTATACCTAGTCATGCTCCTTTAGTGAGTAAGCCCAACTATGTGCCCCCATATCGTACTAAGCCCCCTTTATGTCTCCAAATAGTGTTAGGCCTCTCTACACTGCCTTCACATAGTATTATGCCCCTTGTTACAGCAATAATATTAGGCCTCCCTGTTCAGCCCCAATATAGTACTAAGCCTTTCTGTGTAGTTTTCATTAAGTATTAGGTCCATTTGTGCAGCCCATATATAGTAATAGGCCCCTCCGTGTATGACCCATATAGTAAATATCCCCTCTGTGAAGCTCCAATACAGTATTAGACTCCTCTGTACAGCCCCCATAAAGTAGATAGCTCCACCTCTGTGGGGCTATATAGTAAAAGGCCCCTGTTTACAGACCCCATATAGCTAATGGCCCCTTGTGCGCATCCCCCATATAGTAGACGACCCCTATCTCTGTAGTGCTTCTTATAGTAGATACCCCCTCTATGTAGTACCTCTTACAGTATATGCTGCCCTCTGTGTAGTTCCCCTACAGTAGATGATCCCCCATGTGCGTCCTCTACAGTGGAGGGCCTTCCTCTGTGTAGTACCCCATAGTAGATACTCCCTTTTGTGCATCCCCCTCCCTCTGTCTTCTGGCACTGTCTATGTTGCACATTTTTATTGGTTTTTGTATATTTTAAATATAAATTAATAAAAGTGAACTTTTATTTTTTTGCATGTGTCTAAAATATTACCTGAAATGACAGTAACACTTCAACCACTCCCCTTTAAGTACTCCAAACGTGGCTGCTATTGACCGTGACATCTTGGGGGGACAAACAGCTGGGTATTAAGCTTTTTCCCTCCCTTGTATATATATTATATATTAGGAAGGGGTTACAGGGGTTATCCAGCGCTACAAAAACATGGCCACTTTCCCCCTACTGTTGTCTCCAGTTTGGGTGGGGTTTTGAAACTCCATTCCATTGAAGTAAATGGAGCTTCATTGCAAACTGCACCTGAACTTGAGACAACAGTAGGGGGAAAAGTGGCCATGTTTTTGTAGCGCTGGATAACCCTTTTAATACTGTATAAGCCTAGACTGGTCTGTGTGTCCTAATGAAAAAATGATAATAAAGAAAAAATGAATATTCAAGAACAATATCTCAGGCACTTCTGAGTTAACAAGCTATTGCCAACTACAAATCCACATAGGCCAGTCCCTCAGGAAAGAAATATGCAAGGCTGAAGTATATGTAATTATTATTACTATGTGTATGAAATCTTACCGATTATTATGGTTGGTCACGAGCAGAAGGGGCTGTGTAATCACTATCATTACATTCCCAATGTGACTAATATCCCACAGGACATAACCTTTTCCTTATACATATAGTTTGCTGTTTTATGGGAGTTTATTAACCTTTTGCTCTAAAAATGTTATTTATGTGATTGTACAAATGAATTCTGTATATTGTACATCAGTGCTATATCATATCAGTAAATATATATAAAAGAAAGTGAAGGCATTGCCTGTCCCGGTAAAGCTTTGGCACTATAACCAGGGACATATAAGGGAGGACTTGAAATTCTCCTCCCTACTGGATTCACCTATGTCTTTGTCTATGACACTGTAAAATAAAGCCAAAACATGTATGTAAAATAGGCATAAAAAGCGGTCTCTTGTTAATTTAATAATGTGTTCTATTAAAGTTTATGGAAAAGTGGCCATCGGTGCAGTCATTGCTGGGATTATGGGCCTGTTTTATACACTGGTAAACACTGGTGGCTGCTTTTTCATAGACTTTAAAAGAACACAAAATAGGATAAACTAAAAAGTCTATTTTTTTGCTTTTTTTGGCTTCCATTTTATGAACCTAACTTTATAATGAAACTAACAGTCTAAGGCTATGTTCACACAACGTATGTTTTCGTAAAAGTACGGCCGTTGTTGCTATCGGCAACAACGGCCGTACTTTGTACGAAAACATACGTTGCCTTGCCTTCCATGGGATGCTGGCCGGAGTGTATACACATAGTATACGCTGTGGCCGAGATCTCTCGCGGCACTGCAAAGAACTGACATGTCGCTATAACGGAACGGCCGGTCTCTTACAGAATGTGAACATGGCCTTAATAAGTAGGGACTAGAGATGAGCGAAGCGAATCTGGCAAACCAAATTCACTGCAAATCGGGGCGTGAATTTGCTTCGTTCTACAAAGTGAATTCCCGCCAATTCGTTAAGGAAATTCACAAAAAAACAAAATGGCGGCCGCACATGATGTCTGGAGCATCACTGGGCGGAAGAAAGGGATTAACCATAATACCTAGCACCGTCCAATCAGCTGCAGGCCCTCTGTGATATCAGCACCTCCCCGTTATATAAGAAGGTTCAGTAACAGAGGTGGCCAGTTGGCTGTGAGTGGAGGAGAGAGCAGGATGGCAACAGGCAGTTAGAGCAGAGCAGGGAGAGACTAACAGAGCGATATAGGGACAGAGAGGAGAGGAAAGGCGAGGATAGGATAGGTGTCCTGTTTACCAAGTTATTCAGTCCATATTATTTACTCACTGGGTACTGTAAGCTCCTATAGAGTTATACCAATTTACTGGCATCAGTGAATGGAGCGTGCACCTTCTGCAATGAAATCTGCTAAACTCAAGTGTAAAGGTTTACCTGTGAATGTCAACAAACTGATTCTCCTCTTTGCGTTTATGCAGATACTTCTTTTGGAAGTTGTCTTCAAGGTGGTTGGAACTGTCGTGGTTATCACATCTTATAGACATGTTACTTAATGTCTAATGTCATGTTGGTCGAGAGCCGGTACAATAATTGGCAATTTTTTTTCTATTCAAGGAAGATTCAATAATTGTTCATATATTTTGTATTATACAAAATGAAGCAACTAATTAAATAGTTTTTATTAAAAATGTCCTCTCAATCTGTTGCTATACAGTCTGTGCAATTTTTTTTCAGGGGCATAGCTAAATTCTGTGGACATCTTAATGGCAACACCGAGTATATAGCTATTTATCTGCCTTCTAATATTCTCAAGATGGGTTCCTCTCCTCTAGTACCCCAAAAAGAGGTGATAGGCACATTTTTTTTTATACTCCAGGTAAGCAGTGATTTATGTGGGTGTTGAAGAACCCACTATATTACCCCACATACCCAAGGGTGCAGTGCAGATACACCAGCGGAGGTCCACTGATCTCACAGGTTCGAGTTTGCAGGCACAGATGCTCACGTCACAAAGAAGATGTACAAGAGAATACACGTTTCAAAGTGTTACCTCTATTGATGAACCTGACGAAGAGGTAACACCTTGAAATGTGTTGTCCGTTCAATAAATTGCTTGTTACTTCTACTATGACTCACATCTTCATGATGTGAGCATCTGACTCAAGCTGTATCAGCACCTGCAAACCGAAACCTGTGACATCAGTGGACCTCCGCAGGTGTATCAACACTGCAATCTTCTTCTTCGTGACCCAGTGATTTAGAGGGCGGCGGACGGTTAACAACTCCATACCTGAGGCACTTTGTGTTACCATTTGTGGAGCATGACCGCACCAGGTGAGCGGTATAATATCTCACCAATGCCTGTGACTCTACCCAAGGGTATTTCACAAGACGCTACCTTTTAGCCTTAAGGACCAGGGCCAGTCACTGACAATAGAAATTCTGCCAGTAAGTACAGCACAAGGCTAATGCTGGCATCATTGGGGCAATAAGGCAATAACAAAAAAAAAATCCTTAACCCCTAGACGACCCAGGACATAGAGTTACGTCATGGAAGTCTGTCACCAGACGACCCTGGACGTAACTCTACGTCCTGGGTGTTTCTCCGGATATGAAGCACGCTCTGGAGCGGAGCACGCTTCACAGCAGGTGGGGGCCGGCTGCAATCTGCAGCCGGGACCTCAACGGTAATGACACGCTGCAGCGATCGCGCTTCCGCATGTCATTAACCCCTTAAACGCGACCGCGGCGTTTAAGTGTAAGTGACAGGAAAAGTCCCCTGTCACTTACCGATCGGGACCCCCGATCGTTAAAATAGACCTCCGGAGGTCTCTCACCTTCCTCTTTGCGGTCCGATCAGCGATCTGCTGCACTAAGCCTGCACAGGCAGGCTCAATGAGCAGAGCGCCGATAACACTAATCAATGCTATGCCTATGGCATAGCAATGGTCAGTGTAGAAATCAAAGTATTGAATGTAAAAGTCCCTCAAAGGGACTTCAAATGTGTAAAAAAAGTTAAAAACACTATTACACTACCCCAAAATCCCTCCCCCAATAAAAGTTGAAATCACCCCCCTTTCCCATTATATAAATAAAACATATAAAAAGAAATAAACATATAATATACCGTAGGGTGCGTAATTGTCCGATCTATTAAAGTAGATCGGCTGTAGGTATGTAAGTTAACCCCCCCGGCAGCCAGAGCATACATTACCTGCTCCACACTCTGGCTTGCTTTGGGGGCTCCCAGCTGGACGTCCCGCTCAGCTCAGCGCACTGATTGGCTGAGTGGGATGACCAGATACCAGGAACCCCCGAAGCAAGCCGAAGCGCGGAGCAGGTAACGTATGCTCCGGCCGCCGGGGGGGGGGGGGGGTTAACTTACATACCTACAGCGGGATGTCAATCCCGCTCTGAGTATGTATTCTAATAGGGATGCACTGACACTGGATCCGCAGCGGATTTTGTTTAGAATCCGCAGCGTGAAATCCCCTGCGGATCGGGTGCGTGTGAAGGCACCATAAAGAATTAATCTAGAGGTATAATGAGCCTTTTGGTCCTACAGGTGCTTGAGGAAAGTATTCACCATTAGGTCATATAAAAGGGAAATTAGAAACTTTCTAATTAGGAAAACAATCAACGGTCAGCAGATTTCAATGAAGGGAGACACCTAGTGGACAAGATGTTTTTCTGGGATAAAGAGTCATTTTGAGTAAATGAAGTGATTTACAAATATGTTAGAAATCACATTGGCTATTGAATGGAGGAAAGTTGCTTAAAACAACATAAGATGGCATTAAAGTAGACTCTATCCTCATTGAGCAAAGGAATAATTGACCACCGTGCTAATAGTAGACCTAGGTATAAACTTTATATTTGAGCTTCGGAATACATTGAAATCCAAATTTATCCACACGTGCTGAAGGAAACAGTATAAATACAGCTACATCTGCCACTGGCAGCCCATGAAAACTGAAACCACGTCCTGGCATTAGTCAGGATAAAGCTGCCAAATGAAATTTAAGAACAAACAAGAACAATTGGCCACATCTTTGGAAAACCCACCAGCTCTTACATCTCAAGGTTTGTTCTTTGTCTTATTTTTGCACATCATTGATAATGTATAATTATTACATTATAGCTCATTGTATATATTATTTATTGTGTAGATGACCGCTCACAGGACACAACCCCATCGGTATACTTTTCCGAGGTATATTCTTATTATGTTGATGATTTGTCATGGAGTGTGTGAGCTCTCGCCGCCTTCTTGCCGACTTGGGATACTGAATCCTCAAAGACTCTTTTCCACAAAGGGAGATCTACTTGTTGGCGGGATTTTTGACATGCATATTTTTTATTCAAATGAAGCTCTGAACTTTACAATCCCACCTTATCAGCAAGTATGCCAGCTAAGGTAAGTGACCTTCTTACATTGCTATTACCTTCTGATAATACAGGTCAACCGAAATTCATTGTGATGTCTGTACATATCTGCATATATCAGAACCTGAGAATTATAGACACAGATAAGTGGTGCTGCTCCCTTTCAATAGTAGTACTGTATCACAGAATATGTTTAACACAGAAATCCAGATTTACAATTTTACTATTTAAAAAAAAAAATTAGGGCTGGCTTTTTCCTCCAAATTATGTCCCATGTTTTGCTGCCACCATTTGTGACACTTTGAAACCCAAACTGCAAAAAAGTTAAAGTTTTTAACAAAACAGATTTATTATTAAGAAATATAAGAAAAGAAAAATTACCTGTAATTTAAAAAAAAAAATGTTAAAGTGGTCAAAAAAATTAAAAAAAAAGTAGAAAAATCAAATTTTTTTATTATATATTTTTTCTGTTTTGATTTCCTTTTCTTTCTTTTACAGTTTATTTTTCTCCCTAAAAGGTTGTTGTTATTTTATTTTAGAGATTTTTTAAATATTTTTACAATTTTCATTTTTGGGGTTTTAAATTTTCCTATTCACATTCACATTTGCAGAGAAGTCATAGCTTTTTTTTTTTTTTATTTTTGCAGGACCAATTTCACTTATACATAGAAAATATATTTTGAATCCAAAAATCTTTTTTCTTTAGGTCAATACCATTACAATACCAATTTTTTTATGAAATAGTTTTAAAACGGTAACACTTTTCTTTCCATTTAATTTTTTATTTGAAAAAAATGGAAAAAGGGAGGTGAATAGAATTTTTACTATAGAGAGGCGTCTTTTTATATTTAAAAAATCTTTTAAATTCTTTTTAGAGCTACTGCTTGATTGTTCCATCAGATCTGTAGCAATATAGTGGTCTTGGCAGCCAGGGAGCCCTAGGGCAGAACCCGGGCTGCCTTAAAAATGGATCAGCTCCCGACGATCTTGTCTCCGGAAGTTGATCCATCCCAGTATACCACAAATGTTGCATCTTTACTGTGTTTAAAGACTGCTATCAGTTTTGACAGAGGCATATGCTATCAGTTTTGACAGAGGCATATAAAGGAGAAGTCCTTTTTTTTCAAATGCAGGGGGGAACAAAAAAAAAAAAAAACCCTCACCTCTCCCCCTGCCTCTCCAGTGATGGATTGCCCCTCCGGGACCTTCTCCCAGCCGACGTCATAACCTGGTTGATTGACTGTCTGCTCAGCCAATCAGTGACTGGGGCGGGACACCACTGCAGTCGTTGATTGGCTGAGCGGGCAATCCATCAGCCAGGAAGGCATTTTCCCTCTCGTTGTGACATAATCAGGACTCTGGGGAAAATGCCTTCCGGCATGGCGTGGGCACATGGAGAGGAAAGTTAGTGTTCTGTAATAACTCCCAGCTGCCCCAAGATAAAAATGGCCAGACTCCTTTAAACAATTAATAGCCTGCACAGAGACGTTGCTTCATGCTGGCTATTAGCCTTGGTTATCTGCTGCTGAAAGCAATGTATTGAGGAGCCAGGACCCCAAGACCTGCTTCATACACCCCTAATGGCTCCATGATGTACTGGTGCATCATGGTGACCTAAAGGGTTAATAGTTTACTAAAAACCTGGTCAGAGCATAACGCATCACCTTTTATTGGCAAATCCCAATTTTCCTGTGATCTGCACCAGATTAAAAAATCAGGTGGAAAGAAAACTAGTCAATAGGAATTCAAGCCATCTGAAAACTACAAGAGTAAATCTGGGCCATAGAAGACTTTTTTGGCAGCTGCCGTGTGTGTGTATGATACAGTAGTGTGTCCAAGCTGCCATGAAGTAACACACCTCCTGGATGTGGCAGCCATTCGGCAGACTGGGGAAGATCCCAGAGGTGAGATCCACACGTATGACACATTTATGAAATATACTGTGGATTCGCCATAAATGTCTGTGCTAGAAATGCCCCTTTAACAAACATTTCGCCAAAAATTGATTTAAAAAAAAAAAAAACACCATAAGTGGTTAACAAATAAAAGAAAAAAAAAGCTTGATTCCACTGTTTAGTTTTATCTGTTTACAATACAATAATAACATGAAATATGGTTGCCACAGGGTGGTCATCTAAATGTATCATAGTGCTCATGCACTAGACCAGCTCATGCACTAGACCAGGGATGAGGAACCTTCAGCCCCCAAGCTATTGCAAAACTACAATTCCAGCCTTTGGCTATAGAGGCATGATGGGAATTGTAGTTTTGCAATGACCGGAGGGGCTAACATTTCCCCACCCCTGCACTAGGAGAGCCATTACTTTCGAGTTATATCTAGCTTTAGTATACCATCCATCATAGAGGCTTATTGTGGTCTACAGCTTCACAGAATGCCTCTGATCCCTTATAGAAGCAACATAATTTTTAGTTGGTTATATTATACTCTACAACAAGTTGTGTTATATATAGAGGGCTGTATATATAATGGTATGCTGGGCTGTATAGCTAGAGGTATAACCAGTAGGAAGAGGGAGATTGTGATCCCGCTGTATAGAGCTCTGGTGAGACCACATCTGGAATACTGTGTCCAGTTCTGGAGACCGCACCTACAATAAGATATTGATAAAATAGAACGGGTCCAAAGACGGGCTACAAAAATGGTGGAGGGTGTGAGGTATAAACCATATCAGGAAAGACTTAAGGATTTGAATCTGTATAGTCTGGAGGAAAAAAGGAAAAAGGGAGGGAGATGATCGAAACCTTTAAGTATGTTAAAGGGCTAAATAAGGTTCAGGAGGGAAGTGTTTTTAGAAATAAAAACTGAGCTCAAGAACAAGAGGACACAGTGAGAGGTTATCTGGGGGAAAGATCAGAAGCAATGTGAGAAAATATGACTTTACTAAAAAAGTAGTAGATACTTGGAACAAACTTCCAGCAGAGGTGGTTGGTAAATCTACAATAACAGAATTTGAACCTGCCTGGGATAAACATATATCTATCCTAAGATAAAAAGAAGGGAAATAATATGAGAGTAGACTAGAAGTGGTGGTTTTTCTGCCAACAATCTTCTATGTTTCTATTCCTTTGTCTGCAGTAAAGCAGCATATGGCAGGAGAAGGAACGTCTACAGATCATAGTACACAGTGGCAGGAACTTCTGTACATCCATGCAGGCCTTGTAATTCTGCTGTGTACATGAGGCCTTTGACTTTCCTACCTATAATCCTTCTGCTTAGGATACATGGCAATGACTATGTAATTAGAATATTCTCTTACTGACTTATTTTTTGTTTCAGTATGCTCAATGAGGATAACTACAACTTTTTATCATTTGTTTTCACTTTGGATGAAATAAACAAGAATCCTGAGCTTTTGCCCAATACCTCGCTTGGTTATCACGTCTACGATTCATTTGTTGAAAGCATAAGAATTATCCAAAGTGTTTTTAAGCTTTTCTCAAGATCGCTCATCCCCATCCTCAACTACAACTGTCAGAAGTCTATTCTGGTCGGCATCGTTGAAGGACTGACACCTATGTTTTCAATTCAAGTAGCAAATATTTTACAAATATATAAATATCCTCAGGTAACTTCTGTATGCAATAGTGTAGCTACCATGGGGGCAAACCACGCAACTGCTATGGGGCCCGGGCCCCTATAGCAAAGCATGGCCTAGCTGCATGGTGCTGGCAGCCACATCCACAGGTGCTCTCAGGCCCCCAGCATATAAAAACCCCGCACAGCTTCAGAGCTGCCGCGGTGACCCGACCTGAGCGCCTGAAACCCCGCCCCATGTTAGAGGAGCCCTCCCCCCCCCCCCCCCCGCAGTGTCAGAGCGGGCCAGGCAGCTAGACACCCTGCCTCTCCCCTCTGCACAGTGTCAGGGCATCCCAGCAGCCCGCCACCCCAACAGCACAGACACACACACTGTGCCCCAGGGCCTTCATCTCCACCTGCCCCATCCCCCCAGACCTCAGTTATGATGTCCCCCTCATCACCATCCCTCCCCCGACCTGAGAAGAGCAGAGGAAGCCAGGTAAGATTACCCCCAGAGAACTACAACCCCGACCAGGTCCTGCTAACAGTTCATGGTGGCAGTTGTAGTTTTGCAGCCTGTAGCCATTCAGGTTGCAGAACGACAACCCCCATCATGCCCTCTAGCAGTTCATAATGGGAGTTGTAGTTCCACAACAGATTAGAGGATCACCCAGTAGGCGGGAAGCAATGGCACGGTACAACTACATCTCCCAGCAGGCTGTGTAGTAATATACACGACTAAATCTTTTAGCATGCTGTATAGG
Source organism: Dendropsophus ebraccatus (assembly GCF_027789765.1). Taxonomy (NCBI): domain Eukaryota; kingdom Metazoa; phylum Chordata; class Amphibia; order Anura; family Hylidae; genus Dendropsophus; species Dendropsophus ebraccatus. Next base: position 81,292,399 of record NC_091463.1, read on the forward strand.
GTAAGTTGTAGAATTACATCCCAGCATGTTGTGTGGGGTAATATGCAGGATTACATCATATAATGGGGGTAGGGAAACCTGTATTGGACATGGATCTTGGAAAACAGGGATTGGGACCTCCACACTCCTTGATTGCCAGAGGTATAAAATGTACCTCTGTACACTCCAATCTTTGATATTCTCATAGAGTCTGCCTCAGGCAGACTCTTTGACACTGTTACTTACAAAATGAAGGGAGAGTAAAGGGGGGGGGGGGTGACAATATCACATTAAGGTTTTATTTTCCATACACGTAGTTGTTTTGCATTGTGCCAATTTTCATGAATAGGCATCCATATAGTACACACCCAAGTGCAAGTCTGCCAGACTGGGAAGAGCCCTTTCTTAGCTGCTCTCCACTAATCGTTGGGGATCCAAAATACTGACTCCATTTATAATGTCTGTATGCCCTAACAGGGGATATGGAAATATGGCTACATGCTTTCTATAACAGGATTGTCATTGAAATGTCAACTCTTTGGGCTGACAGCGGAATCCGCCTGAGCATAGAATGGAGTCTATGGGACGGGCAGAGATTCAAGCAGGAGTGAGTGGCGAAATCTGCAGGAAGGTATCCGCGTAGATTCCATAGTGTGCACATGCCCTTAGTCAGGACGTGCTGCAGCCAAGCTTTTGCTTAACACTTATGTACTGAAGTGTGTAAGTGACTCAATGTTGTAAAGACAAGGGGGGGGGGGATTTATGAGGCGTACGCCAGGGAGAGGGTGCAGATTCGCCCCTTCTCCCTGGCGCACGCCTCCAATACGCCCGATGGAGCTTGCGGGGGCGCAATAAGGCGGGGAGGAGGCGAGGCCTCCTCTCGCGCCTCATTTACCATGATTTACGCCTGCTCGCTGGTGTAAAACATGATCAAAATCTACACCTGCTGGAAGCAAGTGTAGATTTTCTACACCGGGCGCAGATTCAGGCGCCTGGCCAGCCGGATTCACTAAGAGGCGTGCGGGGCCTAATATAAGACAGGCGTACTTGTACAACGGTCTTCGTAAATCCCCCCTATGAGCTCTCTGCTTTACTACTGGTGCACTGATAACCCCTGACCTCTGCACATTTTCCTACTTGATTTTGGCAGGCAGAAAAATTAGAGGTCAGGGGTTATCAGTGTAGTGAAGCAGAGATCTCTTTGTCTTCTGCTTGTTAACCCTTATTGTTTGTGTTGCAGAATGTAGGTAAACACTGGGTCACTTACACACTGCAGAACATAGGGGGTTAAGCAGAAGGTCACAGGATGGCTCTTACCTTCTCCCCCAAGCCCCCCTCCTGCACGGACCCCATAGCAGCTGCCTACCCTGCCTCTATGGTAGCTACGCCACTGGCCCTAGTCTCTCTCCCCCTGGCATACTCACAGGACATCAGGACGTGGTGCAGCGGCGCATCGGGACGTGTGCACGGACGTGGGGGCCATGGAACAGTGTTGGTAGGATGGGGGGGGTGTCTTATTATATGAGAATGTTTTATTTTCAGGGAAACATGGTAATAGAAACCTATTACCAACATGTTTAGATTATGTGTATATATATATATATATATATATATATATATATATATATATATATATGTTAAGCTCGACTGGAGTATGGATGGATTATAATGAGGATTTCATATATGGTTAATCTATGTTAATCTAGGTTTAGAGTGCAGTACCTGGTTCTGCACCCTACATAACCTATAATAGACAAATTAGAAAAAAATTTGTAGAAAAAAAGCCTACCAAATTTCTATTTTTTCTAAGTTTAGATTATGGGTGTGGATTCAAAAGGGTTATAGGTTTCTTAGGTGGAGTACCCACTTAAGTCTATATCTACACAGTGGATATAGCCACCACAATCATATATTAAGATTGAAAATAAAAAAGGGATTGCAGCCAAACAAATAGAAGTCCATGCATATGCCACAGTATAATGTGATATTTTCTTGTAGCAAATAATATTTTTGGGGTTTTTTAAAGATCAGTTTCACCTCACAAGGTTGTGAGAATTACCCTCATTTTTATCGAACTGCACCGAATGAACATTTCCTTCATCGAGGCATCTTAGAATTATTAGTACAGTTTGGCTGGCGATGGATAGGCATTATAACGCCAATAGATATCACCAGCATGATCTCGATAGAACAAATTAAAAATATGTTTCTGGAACATGGAATCTGCACTGAATTTATAGAAAAGGTGCCTTTTATTAATGACTACAGTTACAGGAGGATTATGAAAATTAAGAAGACGATAAGAAGGTCTACAACTAAAGTCGTCCTTTTGTACGGCACCAAAAATAGTATATTCTATCTCCAACAAAATGTTAATATCTTACACATGCCAGGAAAGGTTTGGATTAGTATAGTGGATACAAGTTTCAACATTCTATACAACAATGACAGCATAGTTACCAATGGGTCCTTGCACTTCATTGTGCGGAAGAGGGACATCCCATCATTTTTGAAATTTCTGAAAGAAGTGGATGCCAGAAAGTATCAGGAAGGAAAGACTTTCTCTACATGGTGGGATGAACTCTGTGCTAACCGATGTCCATTTGGAAAGAAGAGTCGGAAATGTCACGGTATTGAAAATAGCAGGCATATCCTAAATTCTCATTGCAATCTGAGATTCCAAGCCATGAGCTATAATGTATACAATGCTGTTTATGCACTGGCTAATGCAATCCATGACATGCTACTCTTCGAAAAGGACATTAAAAAAAGACTGCAAAAAAGAAGGAAAAAGAGTCCAAGAGTCCAAGACATTATACCTCGGAAGGTGAGCAAATGTCTTAATTGGTCAGCTGTAATTCATGCTTAAAACTGCTTATGCTGATAGATAGCTTTTAGGGCAAGGAGACACATGGTACCGTTCATATATCTGTCTGTGCTTCCATAGTGTTAAAAAAACAACACTTTCATTTTCCTCTGCCAAAGAGGCATTCCAAAGCCCTTGAAGTGCTAAGGGGTGTAACACCAGCTTCTCCAGCCATCAATCAAGGAATAGGAGGGGGAGGGAAGAGGAATTCCAGTCTGTATAATGCCCCTATTCCACGAGTCGTTCCACGGGACGAATATCGTTCGTAGCGGCCGTTATCGGCCGAATACGAACGATATTGCTCCTCTAAACGACCCGTGGAATAGGGCCTTAAGTTGGGGCCTGAACTGCTGAAGACTGGAATGCTTCCTACCTCCCCCTCTTGATTGTCAAGACTTTAAGCATAGTCCCAAGAATTCCTAGGAATGGGTGCAAGGAGATGTTACAGCCCTCAGCACTATAAGGGATTGGAAGCACCTTTTTGACTCTTTGCACAGAATAAAAGCATTTTTCATTGTGAAAAGTACAGACAGATGAATGAAAGGTACTATGTGTCTATTTTCCCTAACAGCTAACTAACAGTGTCAATAGTTTGGAACACGAATTGCATCTGACACTTACTTGAATATGAATGACGTTTTGGCGTGAATGGCGTTTTACTTTTTGTGCTACGTTACAAAGTTATATAACTTTGTAATGTATGTTAATAAGCTATCTAGCCCCGACCCCCCTCTCCCACCCCCCGGAAGTAAAAAAAAAAAACAAAAAAACCACATACATACCTAATAACTGTCAATATCATCCTCACTATGCCATCTTGTGTCAATGTCATCAGAGTGGGGGGCGGGCTGCCTGGTCTTCTTCCTCCTCGGTGTCTTCCTGCAGAAGGTAATGGGAGAGAAAGGGTACAGGTGCACTTGCGCACTAGCAGCCTTTTTATTGGCTGTAGTGCATCACATGGCTTCCAGCTAGCTCAGCCTTGGTTGGCGCATGTGCACCAGTAGCCTTTTCTCTCCCATTCCCTTCACTGCAACCCGGAAGTGGGGGAGTTCCGAAGACGCTGAAAGTCGCTCCTTCCCAGGTGCTGGGAAAAGATGGATCCAACTTCTCCCAATTTCCCAGAACTGGATCCATCTTTTTCCAGCACCTGGGGAGGAGCGGCAGGGAGTGGAGCAGACTTCAAAGCCCGCAGCCAGATAAGCAGAATGCAAATAGGAATGTCGTTCCCACTGTAGATTCACGCATCACTAATTTGAACACTTAGGGGGAGATTTATCAAGCATGGTGTAAAGTGAAACTGGCTCAGTTGCCCCTAGCAACCAATCAGATTCCACCTTTCATTTTCCAAAGAGTCTGAGGAATGAAAAGTTAAATCTGATTGGTTGCTAGGGGCAACTGAGCCAGTTTCACTTTACACCATGTTTGATAAATCTCCCCCTTAGACCCTGACTGATGAAAACTTTTGACCATTTAAATCCCAATATGTTGTTCATATTTTGCAGTTACACTATTTTTTACGAAAAGTTGACTTTGTTAACACTCTTGGGGAGAGAATACATTTTTATGACAATGATATGTCCACTCCATATGATATTTATAACTTGGTTTACTTCCCAAATAAAACTGTATTTCCTAATCTGGTTGGCAATTTTACCTACAATATTAAAGAAGGAAGTCGTCTAGTGCTCCTGAAGAATAGGATTATATGGGACAGCAATTTTACTGAGGTAAGCGATACTGCTCGTCTATAACAGGGGAGTACATTCTCCCACATATTAGGGTAAATGTCTTTTTTCCTTATTATACATATAAAAATATACCTAAAACATTTTTATGGAATTTGAATGTTATAAAGGAGTCCCCAAAATACTGTGTCTCCATTTTTTTAAATCCAACACTTACTTGTGGTTAGTATTAGATCCTCACATTTTAATTACTTTTCAATTTTTGCTCTTTCCTTATAGGATATAGACAGGATTAGAAAAACGTTTCCCCTCAAAACAACATCACACCTGTAGGTGAATACGACTCGTGCCACTGTATCTTAACAGCCAGAGATCAGCTCAGCAGTGAATGTCAGGGGGCAGTATCCCTACTGTAAGCGGGATAATATCTTAGCCCCAGTTAGGGATATCATCAATAAAGAAAAGTGTGTTGTAGCATTAAAATGCCTCACAAAAGGTTTATTATGCCCTTATGGAGGTGCAAAAAACATACAAATTGGAAACAAATGTGACAGTGGAAACAATTTAAAAAAAAAGTATTTTAGAAGCACATTGCACTATTAACACATAAAAGAAAAATATAAATAAAAACCTCATTTGCATTTTCATTACTTATTATAAAAAAAAATAATAAAAAAATGACCTAAAAATAAGCTTCACAGAACCACAAAAACGGTGCAAGAATTGTCTAACCCATTCAGGACCAAGGACGTCACTATATGTTAATTTTTGAGGTGCATTCCCACTCATGGACATACAGTTGCATCCAGGGGATGACACAGGCACAAAAGCTGTACCTGTGCCATTCACAGCTGGTCACTGTCCCGACTGTCAGTACCTGCCGCAACTGTCAGGACTGGAGCCACGCAGTACATATATTTGGAATAGCAGTGTAAAAAGCGACCCTGGTAAGAAAATGATTACATAATTTAACCCGCATAGCAAACGCAAAGTTTTCAAAAAAAGAGCTAATTTTGACATTTTTTAATTAAACATGGGCATTTGGGTATATACTAAAAAAAAAAAAAAATTATATATATATATATATATATATATATATATATATATATATATATACACACACACACTTTTTGTCAGGAAAGAAGGTGTAACAGTGGTCAATAAATGTGGTGAAATTTACTTTTCTATTATTATTAGATTCCACAATCCATTTGTAGCGAAGACTGCGGGCCTGGGTACTGGAAGTCTTACAGAACGGGACAGTCTATGTGCTGCTTTGACTGTTTTCAGTGTCCTGAAGGAAAATATTCAGTTAGGAATAGTGAGTATCATTTTAAAAAGAAGTTTGAATTTTCAGAAAAATTCTGAAAAATATATTGTTTCATCGCCATATTCTTTCTTCCATCTACCTAATTGTGTTAGTACTGTTTTTGCAGGGTCAGCTACATTTTTAATTGACTTTGAGGCAGATGTGACTTATTGATCCATGTTTCTTGGAAGACTGGATGACCAAAAACTAGACGTGTACATCCCCCCAAAAAAATTTGAAATGAGGGTAGAAAATTTATACAATAAAAAAAAATAATAGTATGTGAAATGTCGTGAAAGATCTAAAACAAAGTAAACAACCAAGAAAAACTTTTTTTTTCCTCCTTTTCTTCCATTTTCTCTAAATAAAGATTACAAAAATAAAAAGTAATGGTCTCTCCTTATTACTTATTCAAACTCTTGGTCACAAGGAAGGAGACTCAGTAGTTCAATGTTTGCTGTAACCCGGCCTATAATGTTTTAGAATAATTTTTTTTTCTTTCAGATTCTGAGGTGTGTCTCCTTTGTCCAAAGAACAAGTGGTCAAATGCGGAAAGAACAGACTGCATCCCAAAAGTGATAACATTTCTTTCATACCAAGAACCACTTGGCATTGTTTTGGCACTGGGAGCCATTGTGTTTGCCTTAATAACGGTTATTATCTTTGGGGTGTTTCTAAAATATCGAGACACACCGATAGTCAAAGCCAACAACAGGACTCTCAGTTTCATCCTCCTTTCCGCTCTTGCCATCTCATTTCTTGGGAGCTTGCTTTATATTGGACATCCGGGGAAGTGGACATGTTTTTTCCGTCAGTCTTTTTTTGGAATGACTTTTTCCATTTCTATGTCATCAATTCTTGCAAAAACTTTCACAGTGATAGTTGCCTTTAATGCCACTCGGAAAGGAGAAAACATACGAAAATTTATCGGATGTAAAACCCCTAGTTTAATTGTTTGTTTTGGTTCCGCTATCCAGTTTCTAATCTGTTTGCTTTGGTTCATCTTCTCTCCCCCATGGCCCCATTACCACAACACAGACTCGATAGAGATGATACTTCACTGCCATGAAGGGTCTATATTTTTTTATTTGGTGTTAGGATATCTATGTATTTTAGCTGGTATAAGCTTTATTGTGGCATTCTTAGCACGGTCACTGCCCGATACCTTTAATGAGGCCAAGCACATAACATTCAGCACGTTCATTTTTTTCTCTGTCTGGACGTCCTTCATGCCATGTTATCTGAGTTCCGAGGGGAAAGCTGTAGAGGCCCTGGAAATATTTGCAATTTTGGTTTCTAGCGCAGGCTTGCTGCTCTGCATTTTTTTCCCTAAAGTGAAAATCATAATCCTAAAACCCCATAAAAGATGCAACTTACAAATTCAGACAATAGTTTTGGAAAATTACAGCTCATAGGTGCAATATATGCATTAATTAACACCCATTATTACTTTTATGGCAGTCACTCATGGTGCGTTTACACGTTACGATTATCGTGCGAATTTGCGCGATAACGATCGAATTTGAACTATAAACGTATGTGTAAACGCAGAGCATGATCAAACGACGAACGATACATCGCTCATTTTGATCTTTTAACATGTTATCAAATCGTCGTTCGCAAAAAATTCGCAAATCGTTCCGTGTGAACAGTCGTTCGCCGATTTAACCAGTGTGAGAGATAAGCCTTCGCAAAACGATCGCAAAACAAATTTTCCGTTGAAAAAAAAATCGTTACTCCGACATCGTTAATCGTACGATCGGGCCAATTATCGTTTCGTGTAAACGCACCATAAGGGCTTTATGTTAGTCTTAGTTAGTCTTCTCTGTAGGAATCACAGGAACTCCAGCACTAAGTACTCATACACACTGAGCAATAGATAAGGAATTTCTGCTTGAAATTCCTCTTTGATTCTGCTCTGGCAGAATAGGAGCGGAATTCAATCAGAATTCTAAGCAGAATTCAAGCCCCACTGACTTCTACAGGATTATTTTTAGAGGATTTTGTCAAAAGTAGTAACATGTCACTTCTTTAGACGAAAAGCGGATCCGCGATGGAAAATTACGGGCGGAAATTTCGTTGTGTAAAAAGCACATCGTCCAAGCCCATTAAAAACAATTGAAAATCGCATTGCTCAATTTAATTTATGGGTGGAATTTCAAGCAGAATTTCACACAGAATCCGCCTCTTTTGCTCATAAATCCGCCTCTTTTGCTCAGTGTGCATGAGGCCTAACTGGGGGAACCTCCGATCCTAGCAAGTCAACCTGACACATGCTACAGTAAACTCTTGCCCATCCACATAAATACACCGTCTGGGTATGTTCACACTGAGGAATAGGTGAGTATTCAGCGAGGAATTGAAGAAGTCAGTTTTCTGCATGAAATTCCTTGCCTATTCAGCTCTGGCAGAATAGGAGCAGAATTTGAGTGGAAGTCGAGCAAAGCACTGATTAACTTGTATAGGATTCCTCTAGTGGGTTCACACTCCAGAATTCCCACGGATTCCGTCGATAGTACACGCTCACGGCCGCGCATCTTTTCGCTGGCTTCATAGACACCATTAAACAATGGGACATTGCTCTGTTCATATTTTACGGGAGGAATTTCAAGCAGAAATTAAGAGCCGATTCCTCTTCAATTCCTTGCCTATTCCTCAGTGTGCACATACCCTAATATATGAGTGACCACAGGTGAAAATCACTTTATGGAGCTACTTGAAAAAGAGAAAAAAAAGAGCTATATAAATATTTTGTATCACTATAACTATACTAAGCCAGAGAATAATTTTATTTATTTTTTTTACTGCATGGTGAATTTTTTTTTTTGCTATGTTTTGTAATGTGGCATCTGAAAATAAACTGAACATGTTAATTTACAATCCAATTCAATAAAATGATTCCAAGAAACAGTGTCATTCATGTTATATTTGTCATCTGCACTTCAGTTTGCAGTTTCTATAACGGATACATACAAAACACACAGAGTATAAAAATACAACATGGAAATATGTCAACATTACCAGATTTTCATTTTTTTTTTCTTTTTACATTTTTACCAATTTACCAAAACAGTGGATTTGGTAAAATATTTTAAAAAAATTGCATAAAAATTAAAAGCACCAAGCACCCAATGGGCTATGCACAACTGTAAACATGCCCTGCAAAAATTGTAAAATACACGATTGTTAAATAAAAGACATCATTCTCATGACTGGCTTGTGATGATCCTGGTTTAATGGGGCGAACCACTGAATGTCTGGGCTCATGCACATGAACGTATTACGGCTCCATAAATCCAAGAGTTCTAAACTGTATGGAACCTATAGACTTCTATGGGGCCCTGCTATATGGCTCTGCCATGTGTATATGGCGTAAGGTAGTTATTTACACCCAGGTGCAAATGCGTTATAAATCACAAAAGTCAATAGAACAATAAGGGGTAAACCAGAAACAGCACAGGGTGTGGTTTTGTACTTGAAGGGGTTATCCAACGTTAGAAAAACATAGCCACCTTTCTTCCAGAGAAAGCAAAAATTGCCTCCAGTTTGGGTGGGGTTTTGCAACTCCGTTCCATTGAAGTGAATGGACCTTAATTGCAACCCACACCGGAACTCGAGACAAGAGTCATGTTGTCTCTGGAAGTACGCAGTCGGCTTTTTTCTAATCCTAAATAACCCCTTTAAAACACACTTGATCCCTGACTGTATAGCACATAATACAATTTTTGATAAAAACTGGTTCTGAAGGTGCCCAAATATGCAAAGATCATAACTCGCATGATTGTACTGAACTTTGGAGATCAACAAGAAAACTGTGTAATACTAAGAACTGAATGGTCATCGATGTGATTGACCATCTTGATATCACAACACTGAATAACAATTGTACAGATCTTTGTGTGGAAAGACAACCCAATATCCCATGAAAACCTGGAGCTCGTGACCCTAACGAATGGTCCGTACTATCCGCAACTGCGGATCAACAAATCTGGTCTTTTCCTGAACATAAAACCATGATCGTTGGGTACAGGTTGCCTTGGTTAGTATCTGGTATGCCACAGCCAACCAAAAGTATCAGCACACCCTATGCTTTTTCCCCTCAACAGCCTGCTTCCAACCAATAATGTAGAGAAGCAGAGGAAACTGTAGTTCTGAATTTCATGTTTAATATCTCACAAAGAGGAAATAAAAAGTTAGCATTCTTGATGCTAGTCTAGAAATATTTTAAGAATCGGGAAGCCAAGCTTGGATGCAGGGCATGTAGGCAGTAGCCCCAGAGCAATGGAGCTGCCTGTAAGTGCAAAGTTTCTTTGTATAGGCAGTCAGTGTATGGCCTTATGGACCACTAGTCACCTAAACTGGTATTTAAATATGTAGACTCAATTGTGTTGTCTTGACTTACGTTGCATGCATGGACTAAGTCAGTCGATAAATACTGTAAAAACAATAATATAACAAACAAAACAAAAAAAAAGGGGGGGGGGGGGGTTGATTATCAGCCAACATTGCCCTGTGTGATAGGGCTAGCAATCAGCCAATGAATGAGCAAACAGCTATTAGCTGATCGGGCTGTTTGGACCCATTAAAAAAATACAGGTTTTGCAATTCAGACAACCCCATTAGGGGTATAACAGTAATAGGTCTGCATCCTACTTAGTGCATGAAATTAAAGTTCTTAAAAACACTGAAAACTAAATACAAATAGCATTAATCGGGACTAGAACACCTAGGAATACTAAAAAGACTAAATTTTGCATGTGGTCTCTTTACCTACACAAAGAAAAGACAATGCATATGAGCTCGGCAGTAACGGTCCCTCTCAATCAATGTAACACAAAGGTGGACTGGGTTTACGTATAGTATAGATATATGGGCTTATATCTACACCCATTGTAAAAAAAAAAAAAAGAATTAACCTTTATATATGTGAATATATGGATGATGTATGCACGTTTTACAAGAATAGAGCAAAAGACCTTTATTGGGGAACATTGTACAACTAAAAGGAGGCCCTATTACCCTGTAAGACGTCTCTAGCCTGGATACAAGATGACATACGGTTGGGCGTGAAGCATAAGGGTTTCGTATGGCATCCTGTGCCACATTTGCCCAATGATGTTGCAGCTGGGCCTGCAGACCCTGCATGCTTGCAGGTTGTTGAAGGCGGCTTCCCAGCTGATCCCTTAAATGCTTGATTAGAAATAAATCTGGCAGCCAATAAAGTGTTACCTTTGCTGTCTGTAGGCGACAATTACCCTGCTGAAAAATACCAGCTGGAAGACGTGAGAGGTAAAACATGTGGCCCCAGAATATCCTGTACATAGTGTCCGTCATATCACTACTGGGGGTGACCACTGTCATATGTGATGGCTCCATCACACCAGAAGGGGGCAGTGTGTGTCACTATACAGCAAAGGCAGGATTGAGACACTCATTATAAGGCTTCCATACCTAAACTCACCAGTCATCAGATCCAAAACAGAACATGGATTTTTTGCTAAAAAAAAAAAAAAAAAATAAAAATACAATTCCATAAATTTTTTTTTAAATACCTAGTGATATGTGAACTTGCCGAACGTTCGGGTTTGTCCAAAACTGGACTGGAGAAATTGGATGCTCAAATGAGCAAAAGTACAATAAAAAAAATTAAGCAATCGTTTTTACGGTATTCAGTTTCCCAGAACTGGAGCGGCACAGACTTCAAAGGCAGCCGACTCAAATGCTCTTAAGAGTTGCTTCGTTTTTACTGTAAATTCACTCATCTCTACTAGGAAGTCCTGAAAAACAAGTTTGCTCATCACTATTTATGACACCACTGCAAGTGTCAGTGATGCTGGCTGGCTGTCAATGGCAGGACACATACTGGGGACCGTGACATCAAATTTCCTTCTGATAAGTGCCTGTAAATGGTCTGGGTCCTAGACAGGGGTGAATACTGAAGGTGTCCGACCCCACCTGTAATCCAACATTTCTATCTGGGTGCATTACTGGTTTTCTTGTCAATAAGTGCATGTCGGATCTGTGTTCACCACATATGGATTTGACAAAAAAAAAAAAAAAGAAGTACAGCTGTGTATTGTGTATATAAAAAAAAATTTAAATAAAAAAAAAAAACACTACAAAACTAATGTTCCTTTTACACGGAATGATTTATCGTTCGAATTTGCACGATAACGATCTAATTCGAACGATAATCGTACGTGTAAACGCAGCGAACGATCAAACGACAAGCGATAAATCGTTCATTTTGATCTCAACATGTTCAGAAATCATCGTTGATCGTTCGCAAAAACTCGCAGATCGTTCAGTGTAAACAGTCTTTCAACGATTTCACCTATGTGTGAGATAGGCTTAAACGATCGCATAGCAAATTTTCCATACGATGTATCGTTCCGTCTAAACGCTGATCGTTATAAAAAAAAAAACAACATCGTTCATTCAAAACCGTTAATCGTGCGATCGGGCGAATTATCGCTCTGTGTAAAAGTACCATAACCTCCTGACCCAGCCCTGATTGAATTTATGTGGCCGTAATACACAGCTGTGCCGTCTCTGCCATCTGTCTATACAATTGACTGTGGCTGGGCAAAGCTCTAATAAAAAAAAAAAAAGTACAAGATGACATCTCTGTTTTAGAGCTAAAAGTTTTCACAAAAACAATAAAGACTGATAATCCTGCTTAATCCTTTGTACATGCTACTTTGAATGTAAAACATAAAAAACCTGCATAGTGCAAGTAAAAACATAACACTTTGTATTCTGAAATGCTGTAAAGCCTGTTATCCACCTACATGACCTTGTTTTTATTATATTTAATTTATATGCAGATTTCATATAGCTGCTGGTTTGATCCTGCAAGTAGAACTACTCCGCATTTGTCAAAGAATACTAGTAACAACAACGCGCCTCTAGGGCGCAATTTTTTTTTTTTTTCAACAATTTTTTTTTTAAACCAAAAACACTGAAAACGTTAAACTCACAAAAAAAAAAAAGTGGGAACACTGATTATTTCCTTGTAAACCCTGACAGGGGTAAAACAATAATACTTTCAGTGAGTTAGCAACACTTTCTAGAGTTTGACTCCTTAAATTGCATAAAAAGAGCTACATTAGATTTCAACATTTTAAATAATTTTTTTTTTTGGGTTGAAATCAGTCATTCCCAACCTTTTTTTTAAGGCTGAAACCCAATGTTTCAGCATCAGATTATCAAAGGACACCAAAAAGATGGCCTGTATTGACCGTATTGCATATCTATTAGCGGACGTCAAAAACAGACGCTGGTTGTCCACATTTGGTCTCGACCCATAGTGTTTTTTCCTCTTTTTTTAGAGGTCTAATACATATTCCCGTATGCAATTACAGTAAGGCAATTGCATAGTGGTTAGTGTTTTACAGAACGGCTAAGCTGCTCTTGTCAGGTGATTGAGAGGTCTTTTTTATGTTTCTCCTAGAACATTAAATATTTTTTCAAGTATTACCCTTTGGAAAACGCACTTTGTAAGATATCTTATGGATTGCAAAGAAAAATCTGCAGTTTTGTTCCCAAACACAGCACCGTAGCGTCTGGTTTTTTGTAGCTATGCCAAATTCAGGTGAACAAGGCTAAGCTGCAATACCATACACTGCCCAAAGACAAGAGAGGCGCTATTTCTGACAAAAAGCAAACCCTTTTTTTTCTAATCTCATACACCCACTTTCTCTAGTCTCTTAGCGTTCAAAGATACGTACATTTCTGAAGTGGCAGCATGCAAGCTGGTCAATGTAGAACACAATGGCCGTACCATATACTAGGTCTGCCGTTTGGGACCCAATTTAAAAATAGCAGACCTTTTTTTTTTTTATTGCTCATTTCCCAGAACCATTTTGACTCAGGTCTTTGTTATGGCCTAAAAAAGCGATTTCCATAAAAAAAAATCCCTGTATTTTGTTGTCCCTTTTCGACAACAACCTTATCTAGTGTGAGTTCTTTGGTGACGTATTAGACACGACTTCTGGCTGAAGCTTTTATTGCATTCGTCACATTTGAATGGTCTCTCTCCGGTGTGGATCCTTTGGTGTTGGATCAGCACGGAGTTCTGGATAAAGCTCTTGTCGCACTCGTTGCACTTATAAGGCCTCTCCCCCGTGTGTGTTCGCTGGTGGGTGATCAAGTGCGAGTTGCGGCTGAAGCTTTTGAAGCAAAGTGTGCACTTGTACGGCCTCTCCCCGGTGTGAATGCGGTGATGCTTGATCAGGTTAGATTTGACAGTAAAGCTTTTATCGCACTCTGAACACTTATAAGGTCTCAGTTCCAGAGACTTGCCCTGTTTTGATGACAAGTCGGTACAAGAGAGATTTTTTTCACAAAAGAACCATGTATACTGACTGTCCATCTGCTGCACCGTCGTGATGGGGCTTAAAGTTCTTTCGGCAGAACTGAGCGTAGAAAAACCATTGGATGACATATTTCTCGCTTTCCATTTGGATGCTGGAAATAGTTCACCGTTTACACTATCACCGAAACAGTGCGACAAAGTGTACGCCATAGAGAGCGGCTCCTGCTGGCCCTTCAGTTTGTCAATACCATCTTCTTCAATGCTTGTGATAATGGGAAGATCATCTGCCGAAACATAAAACATGTCATAGAGATGCTATAGAAGGAAGGTGCAAATTAAATCAAATGTCGGAAGGTGTCGGAAAACATTGCTGAGGGCATAACCATAGTAAACATCCACCACATCAATAAGTGATCCCTGCAGTCAACAGCCTAAAGCGTTGCGGTCATTTGTAATAACTTTTGACACGTGAAATGATGGCAATGATCCCTCTGTAGCTGTGCACTCTGAAAATTAAAGCTCCAATCAACTTGTTAGGTACTGCTGATATTTGGCTTGTTACCCTTATTAAAGGGAACCTGCCACAAAGACAATGTTATCTAATCTAACACCATGGGGTTATAGAGCAGAAAGAACTGAGCAGATTGATACATAACTTTGTGGGAAAAGATTCAGTATAACTTGATTAAAATCCCGGATCATTCTGTTATAAGGAGTCCAGTGGGCGGTGTCACTCAATGGACTGGACTCTTCACCATGGAAACATTAGAGATTTCAATCAATAAATTACAAGTTATACTGAATTTTTTCCCCATAAAAATATATATATCAAGCTGCTCAGCTCCTTCTGTTCTATAACATGATACTGATAGTTTAGGTAGCATTTTCATGGTGATGGGTTCCCTTTAACATGTGCTTTTAGCACATTCTTTTCTAGAGTTTGCAGTTTGGGGGGAACACTAGCAGTGCTCTCGACCCCCCCAGCCGGCCGAAGATCCAACTTTTTTGCCTCATGGACTATAAGGAAGCAAAGAAGTCGTCTCTGACTGACACCCAAGGAGAGACGTTTTGATCTGTAGGGGTCCCACTCTCACCAGGAGAAAAAGTGGGAAGAAGCCAGATTAATTTTCCCTATGTCAATCATCTCTGTCCAGTGGCCCCATCAACTTATAATGGAACTGCCTGGACAGAGACCGCTGCAAGTCCCGGAGTGAAATCCGCAGCAGCGGACGTCTCCCTGCTCGTTCTCCTGACTCCCAC
Organism: Dendropsophus ebraccatus; assembly: GCF_027789765.1. NCBI lineage: Eukaryota > Metazoa > Chordata > Amphibia > Anura > Hylidae > Dendropsophus > Dendropsophus ebraccatus. The sequence goes on from NC_091463.1 coordinate 81,307,815, forward strand.
TGATAGAAACATCTTCCTGGGACAATTGTTTTTGACAGTGCCCATTTAAGTACATTGAGATGCACAAGCTTGGCTTGTTACAACAGACATCGATCAACAATAAAAAAGGTTGAATGGAAAACACTACTGATACAAGCACAATGTTTAAAAGTAAAAAAATGTGGATCAAAAGTTTAGTTGTCTCTACTTCTCGGGACACCGAAAAAATGGAAACAGACGGCGCAAGTACGAAGCTGGGGTACATGTGTGCTTCACCAATACTGGCGACTCTTTTGAAGATACAGTACGCTTCTGTACATTATTAAAACACAATATATAACACTAACGAAAAGGGCAAACATGATGTGAATCCAGCCATATTCTGCATGTCGGGCACAGTCATTTCTTACTCACATGAATTCAGGTACCCCTTCACGTGTCCTTGTGATTGCAGATCAACTTTTAAATAATGATCCTTGTCATTTTTTGATAAAACCCTGTTTTCCTCCTCATTGGTGCAGTCTAAAAGGAAATAATAGTTATGTATAATTTCAACAATAAGTTCAGTTGCAGGCAATGTTGCTTTAAGAACAACTCTAACCTGCTAATATATCTCTACTGCACAGGAGAGACGCCAAGGAGGAAGGTATGTGTCTCTTAGCTTCCTCCTATGCGTAGTTTCGATGCAGGTAGTCTTCTGTGCCACAATACGGTGAGAGCATTAGAAGCATTCCCCCACCCCCATCGAGCCGATCCGCCCCCAGCCCACCCCTTTCTACTGATAATGAATGGAGCGGGCCAGCCAGATCAGTGCTATGGGAGTGGGTCTCTCTTTGGGTACTCTTGTGGACAGACGATAAGTAGAGATGAGCGAAATGGACATGGTTCAGTTTTGTATAAACCTGAGCGATCAGCTTTTGATTCCTGCTGTCTGCCCGCTTCGTGGAGAAGGTGGATACAGCCGAGGAAAATCACCAGGAAAACATAGGTCATACACATGTTTTTCCAGGCAGTCCACAGGCTGCATCTACCTTCTCCACAGAAGGGGCAGACTGCAGGAATCAAAAGCTGATCGTTTCATACAAACCCGAACCCTGTCCGGTTCACTCATCTCTAGTGATAAGTGTTAATCAATAGATATTCCACAGCACTCCTTCGGAAGGTGCAAAGTTATTTATTTTTCAAAACATCTTCAGGTGAACAGCACAGCAAAGTTAAAGGGGTAGTGCGGCGCTCAGAAATTATTCACAGATAACACACATTACAAAGTTATACAACTTTGTAATGTATGTTATGTCTGTGAAACGCCCCGTTCCCAGTGTCCCACCACCCCCACCCGTGTACCCGGAAGTGTGGTGCATTATACATTACCTGATCCGTGTCGAGGGCCGTCCGCCATCTTGTGCCAAACGTCATCTTCAGACGGACGGCCGAGTCGCTGCCGCCCGTCCCCCCTCCGCCGCGATTGGCTGAGCACAGTTATGCTCAGCCAATCGCGGCTGAGCATCGGATGACGCTGCAGAGGGCGGCCGGCATTCGGGACAGTCGGAGCTGTTCGCCGTCCACCCGAAGAAGACGTCACTTGGTCAAGATAGAAGACTGGTGTCGGCACGTGACAGGTGAGTATAGCGCACCACACTTCCAGGTACACGGGTGGGGGTGGTGGGACATGGGGAAGGGGGCCATTCACAGACATAACATACATTACAAAGTTGTATAACTTTGTAATGTGTGTTAGTCTGAATAATTTTTTACTGCCGCACTAAAACTTTCATGCTTGAAAATGGCAGCAGTGGGCTGCCGAAACGTTGCATCCTGATTCACCTTTGCTGTTCTGTTCACTTAAAGATGTTTTGAAAAATAAATAATTTTGCACCTTCCGAAGGAGTGCTGTGGAATATCTATTGATTGAGATCCTTGAAAGTCCGTGGTCGAGACTATCTCCTGTGGTAGAGACCATGTTTTCCTGCTCCATTCAAACTCTATGAATCTGTCAAGATACAAGAGTGCTGGGATCCAAAACAGTCCCCTACCAGGTCACCTTGACTTAGGACTCGCCCCATCATCAGTGCAGGTCCCAGCAAATGGCGTAATGCTGGGCAGAGACCACCATCGCCACAACAGCAGCGTCCATAGAGGGAGCGGCCTAGTGGTCCAGAAACACCACTGCCACCAGACCTATGCCTCTGGGACTTCCTCACAACACCACATCAATGTGAACAGATAGATAAGCTTACCTGAGGATAGCTAGGTATGGACCCTTATACAGACTAATAAAACACTTAGGTGTAGGAGGAGCGCTGGTACCAAGAAAAAAAAAAAAAACATTGTTGCTGCGATGTGACGTGGCCCAGAGCCAGGGGAACAGGTCTGGTGACGGCATTATTGATGGACCAATGAGTTGCTCGTTCCACAGACTGTTGTTGTGGGGATGGTGTTCTCTCCCAGCACTACCCCATTCCGGTTAGGAACCCACACAAATCAGGAACTGTGATGTGGTGTGTGGGTTTATACACTTTGACAAAAATGTAAGCCAACTCTTGACGTTAGTATTGATTATGCTGAAAATATAATCAGTGTTTAGCACATGGATGTGTGGCCATAAAAGATGAGTGAACCTTGAGCTGCATCTATCAGTGGCTGAAGAAGTTGGATGCAGCCCTATGGCTGCCATAGGCTGTATCCATATTTTCTAGGACCCCCTAGGGCTGAGCCCATCTTCTTCAGCCACCGGTAATTAAATGCCTCACGCTCAGGTTTGGATGAACCTGAGCTTGCTCATCTCTAACATCTTGACATAAAATGTACCACCATGATAGGCAAGTCATTCAAACATAAGACTTAACTTACTCACCTGCCATGGGGCTTTCTGACTGCACCAAATCATTCGAAGAACACTGATCTGTATAGCGCATGATTTCTTCCTGCTTGATCTTCATTAATATGTTTGGATTGACTGTAGGGTAACCTGGCAAACAACACACACATACATAAATATATATACATATATATCTCTGATGTAAGCTGCTAAAACTTAGCAGACAGCAGATGAGTCACAAACTTTCGATCGTCCCTGCTGTATATCAAAAAAGTTTGGGGTTTTTTTTGTACCCATTTAAAGGGAATCTGTCACTATGTGTATGCTGCCTTAAATAAAGCCAGCATAAACTAGTGACAGAAATGCTGAACAGATTAGTGTATTATTTACATCACTCTGCTCTGCCGTTCTCCTAATATGCAGGAGAATAGGATTGTTGCCACACCCCTCCCCTTGCTGATTGACAGCTGACTGCTTATAAACAGTATGGATAGATAACTGCCAATCAGCAGCTGGTGGGTGGGGTTTTCTGCTTCTCATAAATATCCAGGACTACTGAGCTCATGGACATAATGGAGAGGACTAATTATTGTCCATGTTATTCAGGAGGAGATCTCTGGATCAGCTGCACAGAACAATGTAAGCAATATATCATTCTGTTCAGCTTCTCTGTCACTACTTTATGCTACCCTGAGATAGGACACCATAAACCTCTCAGCATATACTGCAATAATAAACGTGCACTTCTTACCAAGTGAGATTAAAGCTTCATAGTTCTCTTTCATCATGTTCTTGTAGAGTTCTCTCTGCCATTCCTCAAGCATTTCCCACTCCTCATCCGAGAAATAAACAGCTATTCGATTCAGCGTGGCTGGAGTCTGGAACAGACATATGATGCTTTTATTACTGTGGATGAGTTATACCATTCCATATGTTTCTAATTTAGTACTCACCAAGTTCTTCAGGACTTCTAGAGCACCACGAAAACAATAATGACCATTTTGACCTTCTTAGCTCTCCGAGAAAAAAGGATGAGTTGGGGTAAGGGGCTTCCCGGCGAGGAACCATAAGGGGGGTCTCTGCGACCACGACTGGGTGGTTGCTAGAGGGATTTGTGCATAGTGGGGATAGTAGTGGTTCAGCAACACGAGGGAGCTAAACATGGCTGCTGGAGTTAGTGTAGGGGGTGGGCTTAGCTGGGGGGCTTTGTGTAGAGACAAAGAAAATTAGCTAGGCGGCGGGAATACCTGTGGGAGGTATTTCAGGTGAGATAGGTGTTGGGGTTATAAGAATAAAAGGAGAGGGAGCTGGAGCTAGGACAAGCACTTTTTTACAGGTCCCACCTACACCGTTTGTTGAAAAGGTTTTTTGTACTACTGTGTTTGTTACGGTTTTTATATTTATTTTACTGCAGGTTCAATGTTTATGTAAGGCGGAAATAACGCTCCCCTTTTCATCCAGTTGGTTCCATTTAGTTAGGGGCCCCTTGGCTCGGTTTTGCTAGGCGGCAGGCCGTGGTCAATGGGGGGGGGGGGGATTGCCTAGGCGGGCCACCCTCACCTTGGTTCTTGGGGAAAAGGAGGGCGTGATTTGTGTCGGGCCTCCCCATGTGTAATTAAATTGTAATAAAATGCAGCATACGCTGCTAATTGTTGCCATAATGTGTGTGTCAGTGTTATTTACTTTTGTATCATGTAAGTTTTAGCTAAGGGAGGGAGTGGAGTTAGAAGTTTCCCCCCTTAAGAAGTTGGGCAGATAAAAATCCATCACCAGACTATCAGACCCTTATCTCCCCCATGCACCTTATACAGAAATCGTACTTTAGTACAAGGTGTATGGGGACCTTTAGACAATACTTGCCCATAGCATTTGTGTGTCTTGGGTACAAGAACAGGATATAAGTGATAAGACTTATGAGACAAGATGAGTTTATTATCTATAATCTAACTTACTATGAGCTATGCACAGTCTCTCACTAAATCATCTATCTTAAGGCTATGTTCACACGCTGTAAGAGACCAGCCGTTCCGTGGGTCATGGAACTGCAGGTCTGATTAAAGATCATCCCGGACGGATGATCTTTAGCGCCGCTTAGTTCTAATGCGGGCGCATCCGTGCACACCAGCATCAGAACTCTCCACTGCACGCTCGCTCCATAGTGTGCATTGACAGGGTTTTCTGTGGCCGCTATTCAATGAATAGCGATCGCAGAAAACTGACATGTCAGCTCTTTGCGGCGCTGCTAGAGATCCCGGCCGGAGCGTATACTATGTGTATATCCTCTGGCCAGGATTCCATAGACGGCAAGGCAGCGTATATTTTCGTATTATTCGTGGCCGCTGTTGCAAACAACGCCCATAGTTTTACGAAAATATACGTAGTGTGAACATAGCCTAATGTTGTCTGATAGGTCAAGGTGAGTTACTGGCACAAAATATAAGAAGTTATGGCAATTAAATAAAAAACAGCGGCCATACCTTTCTCTGCAGAGCTCGGGGAACTGGGCTGAATCTGTCCTTTAGGAACTGGGACTTCAGAGGAAGCAGTTTTCTTCTCCAGAGCTGGAGTTTTCTTGGACGTTCATTTACAGTGTCATCCTCCTGTATTAGAATAGAAAGGGAAGTTTTTCCCAGAAACAGATGTTACATCTTGTTTTATTACACCAGCAAAGCATAATTATCCTTAAAAAGTATGTGCACTTCCAGATAACCTTAAAGTGTACCTGTCATTTCAGGGTCATTTTTCTAAAAACAATAAATATCTATAGTGCAAGCAATTTTAAGAATGTTAAGTAGTGAGTGAGCACGGAGCAATCCTGCACAGCACAACACCCTGCAATCTTCTCTCAGCAAGTTCCTAGATAAGCACTGACCTTTCTGACCTCTGAATCCAGCGTTTTATGTGCCCAGACAGTCTACAAACAGCTGACCTTCATGTCTCCTCTTCCTGCTCACTCATCTCCCTCGGCCCCTCCCCCCTTCATAGGATATAATGAACCAAGCAGAACCAGTCTTAACTGGCTTCTCTGTAATGAAGAAATATTTGCCCAATAATGCACAGACAAGAAGTGAGGGGGGAGGCTGGGAAATTGCTTTTTTAATATAGAAAGAGGCCTTTTTGCCTAATAAAACCTATTATAGAGTTTCTTAAAATCGCTTACACTACTGATTTCAGCAAAAAATAATACAGTTACACTTTAAAGGGGTTTTCCAGCGCTACAAAAACATGGCTACTTTTCCCCCTCTCGTCTCCAGTTCAGGTGTGGCTTGCAATTAAGCTCCATTTACTTCAATGGAACTTAGTTCCAAACCTCACCCAATCTGGAGACAAGAGAGGGGAAAAAGTGGCCGTGTTTTTGTAACCCCTTTAAGGCTATGTTGACGTGTGTGTACATGAGGGGGCGGCAATATTTCTGGCCACTATATGAGCTTGTATATGGCTTTACTCACCAGTACCTTAACAGGATTTATTTCTAATTTTCAGCTGCCCCTGACTTGTGAGGGTGGGTAGAGGCTGTCCCTCTTTGATGTCTCTAATACAGTGCACATATAAAAGAGGTGATCCTACTCCCTTATATTTCTATAGCACACCATCAGAAGCAGAAGCAGCATGGAGGACAGAGAGGAGTGTAAAAGGTGAAGCGAGCACTGGGGTGAGATATAATGCTCCCTACAAGAAGCAAAGGCCTCTCCCCTTTCCTCTCCATGGACTTTGATGGAAAAATGTAGCCTGAAACAGTACTTCGTAAGCATATCCATTTTAAAACAGATTTGAGCAGATTTTGCAAAGTGAATGATAGGTTTAGGAAGGGGGAGGAGAGTATGGGAGGAGCCTTAAAGAAGATTAAGGGTCCTATTAGACTGGCTAATCAATAATGTGATCGAACGCTGATCTAATAGATCACCGCTCGTTTACTGGGCCCATTATATGGCTTGATTATCGTTTAGCAAGGGCTGCACGGACATAGTTTGTAATGTCTTTTCAGCCCTTGCCCTAAACCCTTAATACATTACCTCTCCAGGTGCTCCTGGTCTTCTCCTGCCCTCTGCTTCTTCCCCTGCACTGTGGCTGCAGCTTCAGAGCTTCAGCTTTAAAGCTACAGGAGAAGATTGGCAGCATGGAGAGGTAATGTATTCAATTGTAGCGTAACGTAGCGATGCGTGGTTGGCGTCACATGATTTTGGTGTCGGACCTAAAGACACGATCAGCCAATGATCATTGTCATTGGCTGATCATTGTCCCTATTACATTACGCTCTGTGTAATCGGGCCCTAAGGCCAATTTCACACATTGGTCACTTTGGTCAATGGACCTATTTATTTCTATGATCCCATACTCACGTTTGTATGTGTTGGGGCCAGGATCCGTGCAGTAAAAATACTGGCGAGCCATAATACGGCCCACTTTTGCGGCACAAATCCCCTTTTTTGATTGAAGGGGTCAGGTTGCGGGCGGCTGTGAGTCCACAGCTACAGACAGGACTACAGATGTGTGAATGTGACCTAAGAAGCATTTTCCTTTGATAGGATATAATACAAACTTTCTTCAACTAACACTTAGTTGGTGCAAAATGTGGTGACTACTTAGTCCAAAGCAACTGCACCTAATTCTTTATCCTTACACATAGTTGCAAACATCTCCGATAACCCTTCGTGAAACCATAAAATTAGACAAACCTGTGTCTGGCTGCAGCCATCACTATACAACGGGCTTACAATATTCGGGTTTATTTATAGAGGAAAAACATGACATAATTCTTCAGTATCCTACAGCATGTGTAAACAGTGTCTTACTTAGCGTGCAACATGAAATGTCATGAATAGTTCTCATGTACCGTCTGCTCTGCAGAGTCCTTGGATGTGGATGGACTGGTGGTCTGTTCTTCCTCTAGGCTGGGACGTTTCTGCTGCTCGAGAAGATTGTCCAAAAGCTGAGACGAAAGAGTCATTGCATATTACATCAAATACATGACGCACGCGTGTTCTACAGTGAAAGCAACGAGATAGCAACAAGCAGAAAACATAGCTGGTGTTAAAGGGGTAGTTCACCACAAAATTTTCTGTGATCTCAACTGGTGCCAGAAAGTCCCAGAGATTTCTAATTTACTTCTATTAAAAAATCTCCAATCTTCTAGTACTTATCAGCTGCTGTATGTCCTACAGGAAGTGGTGTATTTTTTCTAGTCTGAAGAGCAGGAGAGGTTTTCTATGGGGATTTGCAACTGCTCTAGACAGTTCCTGACATGGACAAAGGTGGCAGCAGAGAGCACAGACTGGAAGTGTCAGACTGGAAAGAATATACCACTTCCTGCAGGACATACAGTAGCTGATAAGTCCTGGAAGAAGTTAGATTTATTTTTTTTTTATAGACGTAAATGACAAATCTCTGGCACTTTCTGGCACCTGTTGAACTGAAAGAAATTTTTATTTTTATTTTTTGTGATCTAACTCTTTAAATATTGTAATATTGCCATACGTGCATATATGTCTACACTGGAAGTTCTGCACTGGCTCAAGTTGGGACTGTTCACTATACATGTCATGTAGTAAGTAGAAATGAGCTCAACCCGAGCATTCGGCACTTGATAAGCAGTGGCCGCAGATAGTGGATACCGCCCTGTAGCTGCCTGGAAAAAGATGGATGCAGCCATACTGTATCCATGTCTTCTAGGACTCCCTACGGCTGCACCCAACTTCTTCAGCCAGCACTAATCAAATGTCGCATGCTCAGGTTCAGACATACCCAAGCATGCTCAAGTTGCGCTCATCACTAGTAGTAAGTCAACTACTATAGGGAGAGTGTAGAGACAACCTATGGCAATGACATGATCCTTACCTGCTTTCTTTCATGAATCCTCAGGTGCTGAGCTGCTTGTCTACGTAGCTTAGGAGCACCGGTGGAGAACAGAGTTGGTACCGCATTTTCTTTTAATTTTCGCCTAGTTCTTTTGTGGTTCGGTTCGGATGGAATAAGTAGTGAATCGCCATTCATCTCAAACATGTCCTCTTCAAAGTGCTCCGAACAAAGAACAAAGTGCCCCGGGCTCTTCAGTAAAGTGCTCCGTACAAACTCCCGTATGTTACCTACGTCGGTGCGGCTATGGTGTACCCAGGTTTCTGCGAGAGGCAGCTCCTTGGGGAATGAGTGCATGGAGACCGCTGAGGGAAGCTTCCCGCTATGGTTGGTGCAGCCATAGGCAAAACAGTGCGGCATTTCCACCTAGGAGAGACATCGTAATTAGTAAATGAACTTGGACATGGAAATCAGCAAAATAATAATATTCTAAGATTAGAATAAAGAAAATAATATAAGGGCAGATTAGATGGACCAGGTCTTGCTGTGGCTGACAATGACATTTTATGGTAACAGGATATACGTATTCTTTTTGACCCAGCAGTCATGTGTAAGGGCCCATTCACACAGAGTAAAATAGGAATTGCACAGCGAGTCGTCCCATTGAAAGACATAGCAGGCAATTTTACTCCGTGTGTGAGCTGTCCCTTACCGCTGGTCATATTTCAAGGCTCTTTTACATTCACTCCCTCTGTGGCCTTTTCTGCAAATGTTCAGTAGAAAGGATAGGATTGGAATGGACTATTACTGCAGAATCTGACAACAGTGTTTAGTTGTAGTCTGTAACCATGGAGACCTACATATGAAATATTCTGATATAAATGGAGGAGCTCTCCAGCACACACCCTTCTACATCTCTTAAAGGGGCATTCCAAGTTGCATGAGCAACTCTTCGCTTCATTCAGAACAATGATTAAGAGACCTGTTCTTGTAATGGCGAGAGCTCCCAGCAATTATACCCCTTTGTGTTCCTGTGGATAGGGGTTAAAGGGTTTCTATGAAATCAACTTGTGTCAGAAAGTTATTATAGAATTGTAATTTACTTCTATTTAAAAATCTCAAACCTTCCACTACTTATCATCTGCTGAATGTCCTGCAGGTAGTGGTGTATTCTTTCCAATCTGACACCGTGCTCTCTGCTGCCACCTCTGTCCGTGACAGGAACTGCCCAAAACAGAAAAAGGTTTTCTATGGGGATTTAGTTCCCGTCACAGAGGTGGCAGCAGAGAGCACTGTGTCAGACTGGAATGAATACACCACTTCCTGTGGGACATACAGCAGCTGATAAGTACAAGAAGACTAGATATTTTTAAATAGATGATGTTATTATTAATAGTAAATTATAAATTATATAACTTTCTGAAAACAGTTAATGAAAAAATCTCCTGAGTACCCCTTAAAATGTTCTACCTTGGAATATGCATTTAAGATATATAGCTCTACTTATTCAGCCCTGTAGTGGTGCAAAATACCTATAAATGCCATTCTGGGCACTCTTAGTGGCAGAAATGGCAACCATCGCATGTGGTCAACATTTAAAAATCACAAAAGAGATAAAATTAAGAAATGGCTGAATAGGCTGAAAACATCATCAAGGGTAAAAATATATAAAAAAAAAAATGATATATTATCTCCTGATCCAAAAATATACCACATATACCAAAATGACATTCTCATAGTAACAGCTCTTGTTTTTCTTGTCAAGACTCCGGCGGCGGCGCTATGTGCCAGGTCGGACATTCCAGACGCGTTAGGTGTCCAGATCCTTCTCTTCCATGATGGCAGGGAACAAGCAGCTGGCAGAATGTATGGTGACGTGTCCAGAGGCAAAAATGTTAGATAAGCAAATTATCTGCATGCGTTGTGTGCTACAAGTGTTTCACATGGCTGAACTCCTGACACCGGGTCTCATGCTGTAGACAGACATTTCTCCCCAGGCCCAGCGCCGAGACATCACAGGACTCCGGAGGACGATGAGTCAGACAGCGAGGGACATCTCATGACCGGCAGGAGGAAATCATTTCACACACAACCAGATGAGGCGGCCAGATTACACACTGTTGTCGTTTTATGATATAAGTGCAATGTGAAGGGTGTTTACTGCTCTGTGTCTATAGGAGCAGCCAAACAGTGACCTTATACTTATAGGATGGGAAAATTGTCCAGCACTAGCAATGCAACATGCCGGCGTTCCAACTCCAACCAAATGCAGCTGTATCTTCATGCCTACGCGTACCACTGGACATCATGAGATAATAGAGTGATGGTAAATATTTATGGCTAATATTTGAGGTTGTATGAAAAGGATGAAAACTAATTCTGAATTCCATTTTGTTTTCCCCGAGGGGTATAGAAAAATGCCTGAAAAAAGCCAATAGACTGATCGAAGAGTGGGAAGTACTAGGGCGAAGTGAAAATTCAGTAAATGTGGTCAAACCCAAACCTAATACATCGGCTGGAAGCATAGAAGATTGTTGGCAGAAAAAGACCACTGGGTCCATCTAGTCTGCCCTATTAGTATTTCCATTCTTATTAACTTAGGATAAATATATGTATACACCAGGCAGGTTTACATTCTGTTATTGTAGATTTACCAACCACATCTGCTGGAAGATTGTTCCAAGCATCATCTCCTTTATTAAACAGCCATATATTTAGGAGCAAGGGAGCGGGAAAGAGCGGGGTGAGGGGGAAGGGGGCGTGGGGAGCTGCAGGAGGGGCTGCCCAGACGATCTTCAGATCCATATAGGATAGCAGACCATTGTGATTTTGGTTCATGATGAAAGACAACTATCAACCGACATTGTGCAGGAGCTATTACACCGAATGATTATTGCCCAGAGCAGCCAGTAATCGGCCAAGTACAGCTGATAATCGCTTTGTGTAATAGTACTCTTAGTACTTAGAAGATCTAAGGGGACTATTACACGGAACGATAACCGCCCGAATCGGCCCTATCCGGCCCATTATCGTTCTGTGTAATAAACACAACGATCAGCCGATGATCGTTGTCATCGGCTGATCGTTGATATAGGTTTGGACCTATAATTGTTGGCCACCAATCACGCACCGCCACGTATAATAGCGGTGCGCGGCCGGTGGCTGACGATTTACAAAGTAAATACATTACCTATCCATGGTCCAGGGCTCCTCTTGGGGTCCACTTCTCCCTGAGTCCCGCACGCTGCAGCAGCAGAGTGTCTTAGCTGACAGGCCGCTCAGCCAATCACAGGCCGCTCTAAAGCTGCAGTGCGCAGGACCTGGAGAGAAGTGCAACGCAAGAGGAGCCCTGGACCATGGATAGGTAATGTATGCCAGTTTAGCAAGGGCTGCAAGGACACCGGTAACGATGTCCCTGCAGCCCTTAATAAATGATTATCAGGCCGTGTAATAGGCCCAGTAAACGAGCGCCGATCTAGCAGATCGGCGCTCGTTTACAGTTATCGGGCCCTCATCAGCCCGTGTAATAGGACCCTAAGACTGTCATCCTGTACTTTTCCAGGCAACTGGAGCACTATAAAAGGGGCCTTTCTGCAGACTTAGGGCCCTTTACACAGCCTGACTGGCTGCAGATTATGAGCATCGATCTTGGTGATCAGTGCACGTTTGCAGGGTCTACACAAGGCTAGCTCAGCTGTGCGGTCGGACTGCATGAATAGCTGGCTCTTTTGTGCAGTCCATTTAAGGGGTACTCTGGTAGCTGAACACTTCTGCCGCTGTTTCTAAGATGGAAAAGTCAATCTTTGAAGTGGCAGCGGGATCTGTTAGCAAAAGACCTGAAACCACTGCAGGAGAACCTCAGGGAGCACAGTGAGGTAAGAATAGCATCTTCGGTATGTTCTACGAAAGGGCAGCAATATAAAAAGAGTATTCTATGGTCAGCGCACCCCTTTAAATTCATCACTGCCGCACATCGGCTGGTTACACAACTGTATACTGGTGATCCACCCAAGGGATAAGCATTTGCTCATTCTTCAGTTGATTGGCGTCCTTTTTACACAGGTCGTACCTAGGAACACTAATATGCCATGTAAAAGGAACCTTATGCAAACAAAGGCCGAGTTATAATGTCCAGCTGCACCTAAAGGAGTTATCCAGCAAGTTTAATATATTGCTGCACTCTTGGTAAACATAATAAACATGTTACGCTTACCTCTCCATGCTCCACCGGTGTCCTGATGCTGAGTCTCCGGTTTCCCCGGCTTACTGTAGCTCCGCAACCTCCAAGACCTCATCTTGGGAGCCAATCACTGGCCACGGTACTGTCCTATCTCAGCCAGTGATTAGCTGAGCGGGCTGTCACTCCTGAGACAAATTCTTCTCGGATGTAGCGGAGCTGCAGTCAGCCAGGAACACCAGAAAGTCCACATTGGAACACCGGAGGAACGCGGAGAGGTAAGCATTACATGTTTATTATGTTTCCCAAGAATGCAGTCATATATAAAAAAAATTTAAGCACTGGATAACCCCTTTAATAGAGTTTCCCTCCAAACATTCATACATATTTGTAAAGCTGGGTTCACACTACGTTTTTGAAATCTGTAGGTGTATCCGTTTTGATCCGTTTTCCATTGAATTCCATTATTAAAAAAACAAACAAAAAAAAAAACAACGGATCAAAAGGGATCTTTTTTTAATTTTTTTAACGGACACAAAAACGAGGTTGACTACGTTTTAGTGTTTGTTTAAAAAAAAAATGGAATTCAATGGAGTCTGAGAAGAGGAGAGGTGTTGTGATAGGTTGCTATGGACAACAGACAGTTTCCCTTTTAGGACAATGGTCTTTGTGGCCCATAGCAACCAATCAGAACTCTGCTTTCATTTTACCAGGGCAGTTCTATGAAAGCTCAGCCGTGACTGGTTGCTATGGGCAACAAGCCCAACCTAAGTGGGGGATAAGTGTTCAACTATCCTAAGGATCAGAACTGTATGAAGATCCTGGATTAAAAGGCCAGCAAGGAGCCATTTATTTCACCAGAAATCCTGGGCGAGGACAGGACAATGAGGCACTCTCCACGTTCCTATTATGACAGCTGCTGACCTCTTTCCTCCACCACCAACTGTGATAAGCTGTGGAGGAGATCAGAGGCGTCCCCGCCACGGCCACACCTCGGCCGCTCCATCTGTCAGCGCTGCAATCCTCTGTACATGTCTCATACACTTACTGGATTCCTATGGTGACTCATTCAATTACACCAAGGAAAAAAAAAAACACAATTAATACCGGTAATCTGCCCTCCGCAGCCGCCGCGGCTTCAGACACTTGAGAACTGCTCGAACCATAACAGATTGCCCAGAGGATAAGGGAATGCCTGCCGCAACCTGCTGAGCTATACGGGGGCGGATTAATCTCCATGCCTGCCCCCGAAATCACAGTCTTAGTACATTATTTAGTAACCTCTTTGTTGCTAGGAAAGACCTAGAAGTGTCTGCGTATGTAGGCCGGGTGCTACGAGAGTCCTTACTGTAGCCATGAAGGAATAGACTGGATCCTTCCGATGGATGATATTATTAATACCGTTCCTTTATATCAGGGGTAGGGAACCTGGGCTCTTCAGCTGTTGCAAAACTACAAGTCCTATCATGCCTGGACAGCCAAAGCTAAAGCTTTGGCTGTCCAAGCATGATGGGAGTTGTACTTTTGCAACAGCTGGAGAGCCAACGTTTCCCCATCCCTGCTGAACATGCTAAAACCTGAAACGCATCGGTACGAACCATCAATACCATCTGACAACTCTACAGGCCAGGGATAGGAAACCTAAGACCCTCCAGCTGTTGCACAACTACAACTCCCAGCATGCCTGGACAGCTAAAGCTTTCCTATCCCCGCTACAGGCACAACACAAGGGGCAAGTTGGATCCATAAAGCACAAGCTATATTCCAGCAGGTATATGAACACCGGTATAGCCCAAGCTACTGCAAAACTACAACTCCAATCAAGAACATACAGGAATAATGAGAGTTGTAGGTTGGCAGCCATTTGAGAGAAGCAGGTTAGGCATATTTGATATGACATCGGTAAGCCAGTACCAGGCATAATCTTGGCAATGCCAAAATCTCAAGAAGTCAAACCAGAATTACCCGTTTTGGGGCAACCTTTATGTGTATTTACAACCTTTGGGTAGGTTCACACTCAGGAACCCGAGCTGAGAATTGCCGCCGTATTCCGTAGCTCGTACCCGTTCACGGCCGCGCCTCTCCGCCCGCACCATAGAGACCATTCTATGCAGGGGCGGACATGTCCATTCTTTCGGAGGATAGCGGAATCAGGCCGCCCATAGAATGGTGTCTATGGAGCCGGCGGAAAGGCGCGCGGCCGTGAACGGGTACGAGCTACGGAATCCGTGGGCAATTCTCTGCTCAGGTTCCGTAGTGTGAACCTACCCTCAAGGAGGAATAGGGAACCTGCTGCCCACCAGCCGTTGCAAAACTACAATTCCCATCATGCCTACAGAGATAAAGCTTTGGCCTCAGCTGTCCTGGCATGATGGGAATTGTAGTTCTGCAATAGATGGAGGGCTGCCGGTTCTCTATTTCTGGTCAAAAGAGTAGGTGTGACACCCAAAGGCCATACATCTGCTGCAGACAGCTCCATTTCCCACTGTTACAGGCTGTTGGTATCCAATCAAAGCATCTTTAATACTATGGGATACCTTACAGATTAGTCTACAGCAGAAGTATCTAGCCAGCTGCTACAATACTACAACTCCCAGCATGCACTGACAGCCACAGTTTAAGAGCTGTCATTTTGCAGCAGCTATAGTTACCCAGTATTCATGTAGCATTATAAAATGCCACGACCTGGTGGCCACTCTTGTAGGACTACTGTTTCAGGTTATCTCCCATCACCTCCTGTTAGGGTGATTTAACACAGAGAGATTTATCTGACAGATATCTGAAGCCAAAGCCAGGAACAGACTATAAACAGAGAACAGGTCATAAAGGAAAGACTGAGATTTCTCCTCTTCTCAAATCCATTCCTGGCTTTGGCTTCTAAAATCTGTCAGATAAATCTGTCTGTGTAAACGCACCATAAATAGCCAACCATATTAAAATAAAAGGGGGAATATCAGCCTCCCCCCCCCTGTAATTTTGCTCAGTGGCTGTGACAGCAGTTATTCCCAACCACAGAATACGGTATAGTACTCCTACGTTTTCATGAATGTATCATGACTTTCGGTGTCTCATCTCATCACGAGTTCTGAGTCACGTCTGACCGGTCCTGCATCTGCTCCACTTCTGATGGGAATTGTAGTTTTGCAAAAGCTGAAGGGCTGAGGGTTCCCCATCCCTGTCCTAATGAATTACGTCTCCAGTGGTTGAAGAACTACAACTCCCATCATGTCCTGGCAGCCAAAGATAGACTATAGCAATGTTTATCAACCTGTGGCTCTCGAGGTATTGCAGGACTACAACTCTCATTATGCTCTGATAACCAAAGGCAGCAGTGTTCCCCAACCTGTGGCTGTCAGGGCATAAAGGTAATTTAAAGGGTTTATCCAGCGCTACAAAAACATGGCCACTTTCCCCCTCCTGTTGTCTCCAGTTTGGGTGCGGTTTTGAAACTCGGTTCCGTTGAAGTAAATGGAGTTTAATTGCAAACCGCACCTGAACTGGAGACAACAATAGGGGGAAAAGTGGCCATGTTTTTGTAGTGCTGGATAACCCCTTTAAGCTTTGCCACAGCAGGTGGGTCACCGATTGATACACATTGCTATAGGCTGTCTACAGCTGTCAGGGCATGATGGTACTTGTAGTTTCCCAATAGCTGGAGAGCCGCAGGTTGGAAATGGTGGAACAGAATATCAATCTTTCCCTACAGATCAGCTACAGAACCTTTCCAGCTGTTTAAGGTAAAGGTGGCCCCAGTGTGACTATCCGAGTTTGCAAAACTACAACTCCCATCATGCCCTGACAGCCAAAGACAACAGTGTGGCTCTCTACCCTCCAGCTGTCAGGACATGATGGTAATTGTAGTTTTCCCACAGTTAGATGGCTCCATGGAATAGGATTCTTGCCCTGCAGATCAGTCTACAGAAGTAGTACTTATCCAGCCGTTACGTAACTACAACTCCCAGCATGCCCTGACAGCCACAAGTAGTACTTATCCATCCATTATGTAACTACAACTCCCAGCATGCCCTGACAGCCAAAGACAACAGTGTGGCTCTCTACCCTCCAGCTGTCAGGACATGATGGTAATTGTAGTTTTCCCACAGTTAGATGGCTCCATGTTGGAAATGCACTTAAGGAATAGGATTCTTGCCCTGCAGATCAGTCAACAGAAGTAGTACTTATCCAGCCGTTACATAACTACAAGTCCCAGCATGCCCTGACAGCCACAAGTAGTACTTATCCGTCCATTGTGTAACTACAACTCCCAGCATGCCCTGACAGCCACAGGTCAGGCACCGCAATGCTGCACTAGCTGGATAAGTATACTCACCCAATGCAATTCATATACTTGGCACTTGCGTGCTGGGAGTTGTAGTTCTGCAAAAGCTGAAGACCACTGTGGTAGGACTACATGGTGAAGCATGCCCAAGGAAGACTTACTGGTGCAATGAATGGAAGAATCCTAAGATCCCAGTCGCTTTATAGCAGAGGGGCAATGTCACCAAAGGGTTAACCCAGCCCCCGCTCTCACCTGCTGGCTGCAGCCTCTCCTCTATACACCACGCTGGGACTGGTAGCAGGGGTGGAGGGTGGTGTCAGTGTCTGCAGCCTGTCATCACTGCTCGTGTGCCCAGTCCATAGCTGTAACTTCTCTATATACTGTATACTTGTGTAGCCCTGGGCTCAGCACAGCCCTATACACCAGTGAGAAGTTACAGCGCAGCCCGCAGCACAGCACGCCGGGGAGCCGCATCCATTGTTGCTCCCGTCTCTGGGACAGCCCCGCTGTCTCCTGCGATCTACCCTGTATTGTTGTTCCAAAGGGGACTCCAGACCGGAAACGGAAGCGGGAATTAAAAAAGTATCCAATGACAACAAAGAACCGATACGAGTGACAGATCGAAAGCAAATCACAATCAAGGGGCGGGTCAAGGCCGGCGACGCTGAGACTTGTGAAAGAGCAGCGCGCACTGCACACTCGAAATTGCTAGCCTGGGGCTGAATGTACTCAGCCAATCAGCGAGCCGCATGAAAAATACGTCACAATGGAAAGGCGGGGTTAAGGGGATGATTGACAAGAAAGGAGGAGGGGCATGTGGTGTTTTGATGTTGGTGAGGGGGGAGTTTTTGCACATGACACGGCTAATTAAAATACGACTCCGCCTATAAAATCTTCCAGATGTTAAAGACGCTGATTTTACTAGAACTGGAACAAAGGATTGTGGGCAGAGACGGGGCGTGACGTCACGTCACTAACAGGGGCTTTCCCGGCGGTTCCTGTGATATCATTATATGCAAATGTAAAAAAAAAAATTTAGAGGGGGAATTTATTCAGTGAGCTTGGGGGATTTTTCTCTCCCACATGTAGTCTGACTGTTTATTATTGCAACATCTGCGGAGTCACGTGTCACACGTTAACCCCTTCTTGTAGTGATTTTTAGTTTTTCAATCATTTTTTTTAATCTAAAATCCAGGGTGTACATTATTTTTATTGCAAGTTGTACTTTGTATCATTCTATTACTTATGCACTGTTTTATTGAGCCCCAGGCAGCCACAGAGACCCTTTAAGTGAGACGACTGCCATGATAACCCATCGCCACCCCAGGCCTACACCGCAGAGGTGACAGGAGGCGCGTCTCTCAAATATCTCCATAGATGTCGTGCAGTAAGACAGACATGTAATGATAACAGGTCTTATTACACTCTGGGTCTGGCCACAAGAGGGCGCAAAAGTGCTCCCTCCCCCCGGCCTATAAAAAAAAACGCTCTCAGAGGCTACTTATAGCTAGTGTTCCTCTGTACATGTCTTTACAACGCACCTGAAGACATTTTGTCCAGTTGACGGACTCTGAAAGGGGCGCATCAATGGAGTAAGAAGCAGGGTGGTCATTTAAAAAAAAAAAAAAGCAATTTATCTGATAGATTTTTGAAGCCAAAGCCAGAAATGGATGTGAAAAGAGGATAAATCTCAGTCTTTCCTTTATGAAGTGTTCCCTGTTTATAATCTGTTCCTGGCTTTGGCTTCAAAAATCTGTCACATAAACCTCTCTGTGTAAAGGCACCATTGCTTCTCAAGCTACCTGTAGTCTGTGTGCTGAGCACTGAAGCTCCGTAATCCACAAACCCTACAGCGTGTCAAGCTGTGCAGTGAACTTCCCGGTCAAATGTACCAATATAATGCCGGGAGAGACGAAAGTGTTTAAAGGGGTACTCCAGTGAAAATCTTTTTCTTTTAAATCAACTAGTTTCAGAAAGTTATATAGATTTGTAATTTATTTCTATTTAGGGTACGTTCACACTTACCGGATCCGCAGCAGATTTAATTTAAAAAGCTGAACACAGCATCAAATCTGCTCGGATCTGCTGCAGATCCTGTAGGTGTGAACGCACCCTAAAAGTGACTGTACCACCAGGTGCTTTATTTTTTTTACATGAACAGACCGGCACCAACGCAGGGATGCCGATACCAAGGCCTTTTGTCTGAACTGCAGCCCGATTCCTGCGCATCGCGCTGGTCTATTCCCAAGCCCCTGCTCATCCTGAAGCATGGGGGCAGGATCTCCCCTCCACTCTGTGACATGGCTCCATTGACACAGACTCGGGAATAGGCCAGTGCCGTGTGCTGGAACTAGGCAGCAGTTCAAAAAAAAAGGCAGCGTCATCGGCATCCCCGTGCCGGCGCCAGTCTGTTAAAGGGGTAGTGCAGCGTTTAACATTTATTCACTAAATAACACACTTTACAAAGTTATACAACTTTGTAATGTTTATTATTTAAGTGAATGGCCCCTTCCCCGTGTTCCCCCACCCCGGAAGTGTGGTGCATAATACTTACTCCATTGCTGTCGACCCCGGATGCCATCTTGGGTCGACACCGTCATCTTCGGGAGGCCGGCCGGACCGCTCCAGCCCTCCCTCATGCCGGCCCACCCTGCCGCGACATCAGCTGCTTAGCCGCAATTGGCTGAGCATAACTATGGGGGGGGGGGGGGGAACACGGGGAAGGGGGCCATTCACTTAAAGAATACAGGGGGAGATTTATCAAACATGGTGTAAAGTGAAACTGTCTCAGTTGCCCCTAGCAACCAATCAGATTCCACCTTTATTCCTCACAGATTCTTTGGAAAATGAAAGGTGGAATCTGATTGGTTGCTAGGGGCACTTTACAACATAATGAGTAATAATAGGGGACCATCAGTGTATGGTTGGATGCTATACAGTACATACACTGAGTGGAAATTGATATTAGACTAAATTTAGTTTTGAACCTTGTTCACACTATGTGCGTTTTTTCTGCGTTTTCTGATGCGTTTTCTGCGTTTTTTTGGTTAATGGGTAGCGCTTTTTGCGTTTATAAACTACACAATATACTTATGTTCTTTTCAATCGTTAAGTATTTGTAGTATTAAATTTTTGGTACATGTCCGTTTTTTGAGATAAGTTTTGGTATATGTGTGTGGTTATCTATCCACCATATACGTAGTAATCATTTTATGAGTCTAAGTATGAAGTTTGTATATGCAGTCAATTGTGAATCCTACCTTAAAGCCAGCGTTGCTGATTGTAAGCAATATCGGGTAGCGCCAGGTCACCGTAGCAACGGATGACGCGGTAGATGCCGAATCTGGAACCGGAAGTGGAGTGACGTCTTTCGCGTCACCGGATGTGACGCAGTGGCGTTCGCGCCATGCTGGGATTGCCGGCATCCTGTTTGGCGTTATCCGGATACCTTTATTAGACGCCCAGGAACTGAGTAGGGGAGAGGAGCCACTGCTGTACCTCCCGGAACTCCGCCAGTGAGAGTGGTGAGAGCCGGCATATATCTGATATGCAGACCACTGTCTGAATCAGTAGATACCCCTTTATTTAGAGGCTCACTAGCCCGGGTATAATTTTCTATTTATGTATGTTAATGTTTTTGGTTATAGTCCTGTTGTATTGCCTATAGATATTTCTCCCTGATGAATCCAGAGGTTGGAGGAAACGCGTTGGAGACCCTAGGGGCATTAGATTTTTTTCTTTAAGGGACTAATAGGGACCGACCAAGGGGTAGATCGGGGTAGGGGTCGCTCTTTTTAGGGCGAGTGCTCCATAGACCCTGTGGGAGTAGGCTTTAGATTCTACATTTACCTATGAGGGATTGATAGGGTTAAGTATTGTGCCCAACTGTCTCCATATGTTTTTTGTTTGTCACTAACCATTTGTCCTCTCCCTGTTAAAAACATCTGGAGTGATACTACATTTTATTCATCTAATAGGTAAGAAAGTTTGCAATACTCTTACCTTATATTATTGTATCACTTGTTTGCCTTACTTTGTGAGGAGGATACCATTTGATAGCGGGCTCCTTTTTTCTTTTGTTTGTTTTGTGGGGCTATGTTTTTTATAAGATATTTATTAAAAGTCAAGTTTTAGATAATACTATATACCCCTTCTGTGATTTTTTTGCACTTTACAACATGTTTGATAAATCTCCCCCACAATGTTCGAATTTCTCGGTCTGGTATTTCCTATCAGTGTTTTATGATGCCATAATTTTTTTTTTCCTTTCTCTCTTTTCTCATAGTAATATTCCATTGTTCTTAGTCTCTGCTAACGTCACAATTTGTAAAGAAAAATCAAAAACTTATTCCAGAAACATTTCCAATAAAAAAAGAATGTAATACAAAGATAATAAACAACATCTAGAGCCAAAGGGAAGAAGAAAAGCTAGATTCATTCGTTACAACAAGAACCTGATTTACTGGTCGACTTAATAGCATCGCCCGAAGCAGGAAAGTTGGTAACTACAGTAGTTAATAAAAAAAATAAAAAAAATAAAAAAACAGCTTAGGGTGCCTTTACAAAGTGAGATGTATCTGACAGATTTTTGAAGCCAAAGCCAGGAATGGATTTGAAAAGAGGAAAAATCTAAGTCTTTCCTTTATGACCTGTTCCCTGTTTATAGTCTGTTCCTGGCTTTGGCTTCAAAAATCTGTCAGATAAATCTCTGTGTAAAGGCACCCTTAGACATAGGGTGAGATTTATAAAACATGGTGTAAAGTGAAACTGGCAGATTCTACCTTTAATTCCTCACAGGCTCTATGGAAAATGAAAGGTGGAATCTGATTGGTTGCTAGGGGCAACTGAGCCAGTTTGACTTTACACCATGTTTAAAAATATCCCCCTATGTGCGCCCCTGGTGTTTTCTAATCTGTGCAATTTACATTCTTTTTTTTTTTTTTATTTACATGGCACTTCCTGTGTTTAGACTTTTTTTTTTCTTTCTTTAAAGAGCCTAAACACAGGAAGTCCCGTGTTTTCCAGGTCATTTGCGCTCACAGAGAAGGCAGTCATGTGATTGACGGACACATTGAGCCGCGACTGGCCAAGATTTCATGGCCCAGATTTATCAAAGGGTGTAAAATACACACTGGGGCAAACTGCCCACAGCAACCAATCATACTGTAGCTCAGCTTTCAGCTCTGGTAAAATGAAAGCTCAGCTGTGATTGGTTACTGTGGGCAGTTTGCACCAGTGTATATTTTACACCCTTTGATAAATTAACACCCAGCTTTGTATTACAGCATGATAACTAAAAAAAAAAAAATGTAAATGGCAAACTTGCTTTCCTCTGAAGTCAGCACTGACCTCTCTGACCTCTGAAAACCGGCTTTTACACAACTCCCACTGTGTAATCCTTTGTTCTCTGCTCTCTGCTCCCGACTAATCTCCCTTCTCCCCCCTCCCCTCTCCATAGATTAGACAGGGCTCGACTGATGTAAAAGAGTGGAAATTTCCTGATAATAAGCAGTGAATGAGAGAGAGGAGGGAGGGGGGACCTGGGGAAAGTCTTTTTGAATGCAGATAATGGCATTTTTGCCTAATAAACCCAATTACAAAATTTCTTAAAATCGCCTGGACTATTCATTTCTGCAAAAAAAAACAAAAAAAAAAAACGACAGTGACACTTTAAGGAAAAATGTTGTACCAGATATGCTTTCAATATTCTGTGTTCAGTATGACAGGGAAGGGGTTCTCTGCTTGAGATCTAATCTGTTTCTATCTTGTGAGACTGAAAACCCTGACCAGTATGGAGCCCTATTTTAATTTTTTGTTATGGGTCTTTTCGAGAGAGCGTCTAATGCTAACCAGTAACAAATTTACAATTCAAGGGTATGTTCACACTACGTAAATCTACGGCCGTAGCTCTCGCCGCAGAACTACAGCCTTAGATTTGCGGGGTGGAACATAGCATTATTTGCTATGGGATCCCAGCCGAAGCGTACACATGCTCCGGCCGGTTCCCATACGGCGCCGCAAACAACTGACAGGTCCATTGTTTGCGTACGGAATTCAATGAATTTTGCCCGCAGAAGGACCTGTCAGTTCACACATGAAGCAAGCGGCTCCGGCCGCTCGCTTCACTCTATGCTATGGGAAGCTCTGACGCGGGCGCGCGATGATGCGCCCGCATTAAAGCTCCATGGAGGAAAGATCATCCGGCCGGTACTTAAGTGATGATCCGGGCTGAGACCGGCCGTTCCGTGACCCGGCCGGAGTCACGGAACGGCCGATCTCATACGTAGTGTGAACATAGCCCAAAGGGGTCTTCTTATCTGCACAGAAATACTACAACAATTTTCTGCCCCACAACAAATGCTCACCACTAGGACCCACATCTATTCTGAAATCGAGGGCCCCCTCCAACCTGCTTATCCTGTATGGGAGTTATATAACTCTCATGCCCATTTGGTTGTGTCAGTAAGTAGACCGGAAGGGGTCAGGGGGCCCTTTGATCATGACATAGGTGCGAATTCCCTACGTTGGACCTGCATCTATCATGATATGCCGCAAATGTGCAGATGGGAATACCCCTTTAATATTTATCCATATTTAGCTTCTTTTTGGAAAACACAAAGCATCCGATGGTGCTCTTTGGCTTCATAACCTGTGAATCCAGATAGCTTTTTACACTACTAGCATCACTTTCTGATGTGGCCGGGCCAACTATTGTTTTTGGACGTCTTCTTTCAATCTTTTTGGAGCCAATTCTCCATATCTGAAGACACTGATTCCAGGGGTCCTTGGTCTCTTCTACTGATGAATCGGGGAACCATCTTTTCACCACGGATGTGTCCTTAGGCCAAACAGTTTTCCCCACCTGTTGTAGTTTCACATCTGCTACAAAGGAATTACCTCCAACATCTCTGGAAGGCAACAATTGCATTGCGTTAAGAGGGTACCTGCTTAGTGTAATGAGATAGCACAGTTTCTCGTAAAACAATTCAGTGCAGGAAAGTAT
Organism: Dendropsophus ebraccatus; assembly: GCF_027789765.1. Lineage (NCBI taxonomy): Eukaryota > Metazoa > Chordata > Amphibia > Anura > Hylidae > Dendropsophus > Dendropsophus ebraccatus. The sequence continues at coordinate 81,331,864 of NC_091463.1, forward strand.
GCTGGTGCTTGTAAGAAGTCGCCATAACTTAATGATGGTGGCATGGCACCTATGTCTAATGCTTGTGTTCATGAACTCAATGATGTAGCTGACCAGTGCTTCTCTGTTATTGACGATAAAGCTGGAATTCTGTGTATGGTGAAAATATCGGTCAGTGAAGAGATGGAATGGATGGGAACTTTTGTGGTTCACTCCATGTTGTCCTTGTTTATCTTCCTTGGCAATTAATATGGATTCTGCCGAACCTCTGCTCTTTGTATCATTTTGCTTCTTGCTAATAGCATTCAACATGCCTCTAAACCCATGGTGAGTGACTAATGGGTCTTCCCTGACATTCGGCCTATGGTAAGCCTTTACGTCAACATATGCTCCAGTCTTAATTTGGAAAACCAAGGTGCTCAGCAGAGATCTCAGCTGACCGTAGAGCTCAGTACGTACCATGTATTCATCTGCAAAAAAGTTGCTCCAAAGTTCCTCAAACAAGAAAAGAGCCTTGATGTCATTCAGAAGCCATTGACATGCCGCCAGAAGCACCGTCCTAAGCCCATCTTCATGTCGGGTGCATACACATTCCACAAGCTCCCTGGTATTGATGACCTCTGCCAGTCTGGTAGCCAGAGACCCCTCGGACAGAGCATATTCCATATCCTGTTGCATAGTAACCATCTCACCACCTCCTCGAGGACATTGAGTCTTGATGAGCATTGCCAACCCTCTGCAGGCATCGGACAGGATTTCTTTTTGGGTCACACATCCATCCTTCCAGATTCGAAGTTGTACAGTTTTCAAAAGATCTTCAGCCAGAGCTTGACAGGCCCCATGTAACACGTCTTTAGTACCATCCAGGGACAGCACCTCCTGCTGAAGACATTGCTGTATTATATTCTTCCCGAGGTTGGAGCAGGCTGACAGCAGTGAATCCTCCACAAGACGATACATTGTTTAAGATGTGACACAAATAACATTGGAGTTTATATGACGTTAAACAAGAAACAAGTGTTTTGCCCTGCAGTTTCGAAATAACCCATAATGCTTTGGGTTTTGGACAGATTCCACCTTCCTCTTTAATAACAATCTACACTCTTGTTCCTGACTACTGCTAAAGAAAAGACAAATACCTTGCATCTAATTGTCAATACAGCCAGTCATTGGATTGTGTATGAAGAATGATGAAAGTATCTGGGTGTTGGCTCAGCTTAGTTACTGCAGGGCGAATGACTACTGATAATACGTCTGTGCTGTATACGCTGGTGGCCTTAAATGGGTGATCCGTTGTTGCCCAGAAAAAAAAAAAGGTCATACATGGCTTTTATGGTCCGCAGCACTACCATGCAAGTGTGGTGTAAGCCTCCGGATGTGTTGTGTCGGAGCATTGGCCAGTCACTTGGTAGGTGGTGAAGTGTGACTCCACTCCGGTGGTGGTTGGCGGAAGGACAGCCAGACCTTAAGATGTGCCGGGTAGGCCTGCCATGGCTGCTACAGGGGTCCCTTGGGTTAGTGTAGTCCTGGATGGCCAGAGCGGTGTATTGACCCTCCCTGACTATCGGAACTGCCACCCACAGAAAGGGGAAGTGTCCCAAGGATGTGTTGAATACTGTATTGGTGTGGGATGAAGAATCACAAAGTCTCTTTATCATAAATAAACTTGGCTTTACTTGAAAGGTACTTGTGTGCAGCTACAGCTTTACTTGAACAAGATAAGTTACACTTGACAGTTCCCTTGATAAAGCACTTGATAAGACACTTGATAGTACAATAGCCAGATCTGCGACAGAATTAGAGTGAGGAGTACAGTCGTGCTGACTGACTAGCGTGTTGAGAGATACAAGAACCAGAGTAGCAGAGAGGAGGATGTTGTGAGAGTCCCAACCAAGTAGTACTGTGCTCTTCCCGGATGTTGGAGGATGAGGTAGAAGAATACTTAGAAGAAGTAGAAGAGAATACTTGTGCCCGTGTATTGACCTGTTAGTCTTCACACCACCTGATGCCCACTAGATTTGGCCGAACCGTCCTAGAGGGTGACACAAGGCCCCAGACCCTATTACCTGGGATGAGCGGAATGCTGAGGATTTCCTGCTGACAACCGCGCTGCAAGATAGAGTTCCTAGGCTTATCGCAACTTTGCTCTATCCGGATCAGTTCCTAGCTTACTGCTGTCTGTGGATACTGTCCTGCTCTGTGACTCTCCTAGTCCACGGCGTGGGTTGAGGTTGAGGGTGGGTTGAGGTCTCTGACTTGTCCTCTCTTGAAAGGGGTTTAACGCTGCATAGTGTAGTGTGGCCTTACTGAGAAGAAAACTAGAGAGCTGTCTAGCTTGCGTTCTTTCTCTACAATGTGCAACACAAAAGACCTATGCACCCATGTGACTTCCTTCCTTAGCGTACCTAAAGTGCGCTGTGAGTGGGTGAAGAGTGCAAACAGAAGAAGCAAAGAGAGAGGTGATAGGAGAGAAGAAGAACAGATACCCATAGGTTCGCAGATCCATGTGACACACAAACAGACAACAACCCTTTACATACTTCAGCCGTGCAGCATCTGAGCACACACACATAATACAGCGACATCTATTGGCGAAACTTTATCACTACTTTCATCACCACCTCTGCACAACAAGTACAGGCTTTTTCAAAGGGTGTAACCAATAGCAACACCCATGGTAGGACACCACACAATCATTTGCAGCTTCCATCTGCCCTGTTTTCTCACCCCGTGTCGGCCATTAGCACGCTCTGGTAATCGCTCCATTTCCAGGTTTTTGGGTCTCCTCTCATTTTCCCCCACGCTTCTTCTGTTCAGCACACTTTGGGGTGCCCGCCCAGCTTCTTGGCAAGTCCATTCTTCATGCACGCCCCCTTCCTACATCCTTCCAATAGCTGCAGGGTGATCTTTAGGAGATAGGCAGACCGACGCTCCTATTACGCGGAGTGATGGCCAGCAGACTGTCGTTATTGGTAAAGAAAATTTCAACATGTTGAAAGACAAGGATCAGTCAACATCATGTATGTTGGCTGATTGTTGCCTTTTAACAGTAGCTATAACACCAATTGATTATCGGCCGATAATCGCTCGGTGTAATAGGGCCTTAAAACATTCAGTCCTTGGCTGAATCAATCGTCATCTAAAGTTTAGCATACACCTTCAATAAATGTCGGCTGAACAATTGTTCAGCCATCTGTTATCTCTTCCATCCTCCCTATACACAGGAATGTTTGGCATGGCCGATAGTTCCTGTGTTTTCCATAAGAAGGGGTTAACGTGCCAGACAGTTCTGGCGGCATCCATGGGGTTGGAAAGTGATTTTCCATCATGCCCGATCCCTATCTCCACCCACGTCATCTGTCTGTGGCCATGTTTTTCTTTTTACTACAATCCAATATCATGCCAATGGAATAATTCTGCAGTAGATCTTCGGGGGAAGATTTCTTTTTTAAACTTGGTCACAGCACCAGACACCCACTAATCAAAACTTCCATCATGTCTCTATGATATGTTAGATGGACTAATAACCTGTATCATATGTCCTATGGATGAACTCGTGCCTCATATTTGACTGTAGGTAATAGACTACAGAACAGCACAATGTCAGTCAGCTGCTTTTAAGGCCAGCAGAATATTGTCATGAATCTAAACAGGCCTGGACTCTCAGAACAAGGACGTATTATTACTTCTTTAGAAAGCTCTAGTGCGCCCTCATCTGGTGGACACTATCCAGTTCTATGCACTGGTTCATAGAAAGGGCGTTCTGGAAATCAATCAGCCGTGAATTATTAACGTTATAATAGTCGCCTGCACAATTCCGTTAACGTAGGAAGATGTGTGGGTGACTAACAGTGATTTCAGTGCGCATACAAAGGATGCGATGAATGAGAGATTTCTTGTTTGTCGTTTAAGATACAAATTACAGATTTGGAATCGGCATCCTTTATCCTACTTACAGATGACTTTAGTTTATGGGAGGATTTGAGGAGGGTGGGTCTGAGGTGACAGAGTCCCTTTAAGTGTGAACATGAGTGACACTATTCAAGGAGCATGTGACTGCACAGAGGGCACGGTGGCTGACACTACTACATGAATAAGGGCTGATTTTAACATTTTTTTTTTACTACTTCATGGTTATTATTAAGTAGGTCAGCGTTACGTTTACATGCAGTATTATGTGCCCTGATGAAGAACATTACTGCCATCTAGTGTTCGTATTATAAATGACACAGGCTATTACCTCTCACAATCTTATATAGTATCCTCTTCATCTAATTTAGGCGAGTACTGTTCTGTTTACTTTTGATTATGGATAAAAATGCTGGAAATAATAGCAACAATGACCATAAAACGGTGTGGTTGGGGTGTTGCTTTGCTGTCTGGAGCACGGGCTGGATGTCATGGAGTCATAATTGAAACTCTATTATACTGGGGAAGGATGGTGGAGGAGAGAGGAGCAAGTAGGTTAAATAAGTTTAGAGTAAGTTATTGTTTTTGGCGCCGGTTTGGCAGGTTCTCTGATAAATTAAGTTCAAATAAATGAAGAAAAGTAGATCTCTCTTCTTGATTATGAATTGGTGTATTAAAGTGGTAGTGCGGCGGTAAAAGATTATTCACAGAATAACACACATTACAAAGCTATACAACTTTGTAATGTATGTTATGTCTGTGAACGGCCCCCTTCCCGGTGTACCACCACCCCCATCCGTGTACCCGGAAGTGTAGTGCATTATACATTACCTGATCCGTGTCGCGCCCGGCCGCCATCTTGTGCCAAACGTCATCCTCGGCCTGCCGGCCCGAACACCTCCGATCTTCCCGAGTGCCGGGCGCCCTCTGCCGCGTCATCAGCTGCTCAGCCGCGATTGGCTGAGCATAACTGTGCTCGGCCAATCGCGGCCGCGTCATCAGCCGCTGAGCCGCGATTGGCTGAGCACAGTTATGCTTCCGGGTACACGGGTGGGGGTGGTGGGACACGGGGAAGGGGGCCATTCACAGACATAACATACATTACAAAGTTGTATAACGTTGTAATGTGTGTTATTCTGTGAATAATTTTTTACCACCGCACTACCCCTTTAAGTTCTCGATGAATGAAACAGATCAGGTAAACAGTATTATGTTATAACTGTAACAGATTATATTGTTATTTTTATCCTGCTGTCTAATGTTGGTATTCTATATGTTTTTCTCTTTAATTTTGTATGGAAAAAAAATAATTAAATTAAAAATTAAAAAAAAATTAGGCGAGTGCTATACCCAAAGTTTGTGTGATGTAACCAGTGTCGGACTGGGGTACCTTTGGCCCACCAGGGAATATTTTATTCTAGGGGCCCACCCTACATACAACAGATATACCCAGCGCCAAACCTTTCACATTACTATAGTGACTTTGCACAGTGCTGTGTATGTAAACGGCAATGCTTGCTCACCGTTAGTAACTGTTTAGACACTCTATGCCAGGGATAAGGAACCTTCTGCCTTTTAGCTGTTGCAAAACTACAATTCCCATCATGCCTGGACAGCCTTCGGCTGTCCAGGCATGATTGGAGTTGTAGTTTTGCAACTGCTGGAGGGTTGAAGGTTCCCCATCCCTGCTGTATGCAAACAGCACAGCCGTCCACTTAAGTTTCTTGAAAAGTAAAGTCCCATGAAACTAACTGGGGGATTATATGTCATCCTGAAGCTGCTAAAAAGGGATGCAGACCTCCTGCTCAGGGGCCCACCAATGGGTAGGGCCCACCGGGGGATTCCCCTGCACCCCTGTGGGCCGGTCCGAGTCTGGATGTAACCCACAATGTTAGTGAATAGTGGCACATTGTCACAGCGCGACTGTGACGCAATATCACACTCTACCGACCTCAATGCAACTTTGACTTGCTTGCAACTTCTCTTCAACTTCAACTATTTAGATTTCAGCCAAGTTGTAATTATAATAAAGTTGCACAACAGCGAGTCGCCGATAAGTCACACAATGTTTTGTCACAGAACTAAAGTTGCTGTGAAGACCAAGCCCTAGGCAACAAACACTGCTTTATGGCAGTCTGTGTTCACACCCACAATGGAAGAAAGGGTCCTCAGTAACTTCACTTTTCAGACATAAAGCTAGTATAGAACGTCATGACATTGATGGAGCACATGGATGTTTGTAGGTTGACACCAATGCCGTGCCTGTGACAATGACGAGCAGCTGAACTAAGAAAACCCCTTTAAGGACTATGTGACTGGTAGAAAAACATCTGATATGCTAACAGAGACCTGCCCTGCATATAGCACACTTGGGGCACAGGTGAATGGTACAACCTGCCTGACAGAAGCCGGCTATGGCTGATTGTCCCTGACACGGCGCAGATCATGCATCCTGGGACAGCTGTCAGGTCACACTGACATCTGGCAGGTATGGGGGAAGAGATTGACAGGGGGTGTAAGTCCTGGGCTACACAATGATCTCTGCCACATGTCAGCGCATGGCAGGAGTCACTGTGACACAAAGGAAGACGTCTTAGGAGTGACGTCTTGTCTGTCTTATAGGAGACAGCTGTTAGAGCAGGAATGAGATAGGCAACTGGAGTCAAAAATGACACCAATACAGATCCCTGGGAGAGCTGGAGAGCAGAGAAGGTGTCTGCGGAGCCTAACACAATGCCTGGTATTACTGCTACATGTGCCGGCAGTGATGTGTGTGGCTGGGTAAGAGACAGATAGCTGTAGGCTAAATCCCTCTGTCCTGAGTGTTTGTTAGGGTATGTTCACACTGAGGAATAAGCGAGCATTTGGCGAGGAAAGTTTTCTGCTTGAAATTCCTCGCCTATTCATCTCTGGCAGAATAGGAGCAGATGTAGAGCAGGGGTAGGCAACCTTGGCTCTCCAGCTGTTGCAAAACTACAACTCCCATCATGCCAGGAGAGTTGTACTTTTGCAACAGCTGGAGAGCCAAGGTCCCCTACCCCTGATGTAGGTTTCTATTGGTTTTCATCTGATGGATATAAATAAAAATTTTCCCATTCACTGACTACAAAAATTCCATAACGTTATACAGTCATAGGCTAGGTTCACACTATGCAGGGGCGTAGCGAGGGGGGGGGGCAGCTGCCATGGGCGCAGAGACCAGGAGGGGGCACCATCACATGGAGCAGAGAGAGAAGGATCACAGTAAATGAGGCAGCCTGGAAGCGTCCTGGCCTCTTTCAGTGTGGGGAGGCAGGGGACGATTTTAACTTAATCAGCAGAGGTATTTCCCATATTGTCCTGTCTCCTGGCTGCTGTTTAGCTATAATTTGCGCAAAATCGCTGCGTTTTTACAGAGATTTTGCGCAAATCAGGGCTAAACAGCAGTCAGGAGACAGTACAGCAAAGTAACTGTGTAGAATAGATAGTAAAGGACCTTGACATGTTACTATGTTGTCACCACAGGTCCTGTATGTAAACTGCACTATGGAGGAGGAAGAAAGAATTACAGGTGTGTGGGAAGGGGAGGACAATCAGGGGTGCACAGTCTGGGGGGCGAGGTTGAAGGGTGCCCAGTCTGGGGAGGAGGGTGAAGGGTGCCCAGTGTGGGGAGGAAGGTGAAGGGTGCCCAGTCTGGAGTGAGTTGGGGGACATGGGTGTATAGGGTGACACCAGTCTGGGATGGGGGAGACACACAAGAGAGTGTCCAGTGTCTATTTAGGGGTCTGGTTGTACAGTATTCTATACTTAACCCCTTAATAACTGCCCTCTCCAAATATATATCACATTTACATAAACCTTACCTAGTATCTGCAGGGGTAGGGAAGCTTGGCTCTCCAGCTGTTGCAGAACTACAACTCCCATCATGTCTGGACAGCCAAAGTTTTAGCTTTGACTGTCCATGTATGATGGGAGTTGTAGTTTTGCAACAGCTGGTGAGGCAAGCTTCCCTACGCCAATCTATAAAGCACCTGTATCTGTATATACAGCGACCATGATGCAAGAGTCATATTTCTATTTAGAATTTTATGATGGAATACCTTATTGGAGGTATTGCTGCTGTTGTCTCCCCTGCTAAGTGGAGTTGATCGAACCTCGGGAAATCCTAGGTGCGATCGAACTCGAACATTCACAAACCTGCCGCATCAGATTGCTGATGCCTTCCCGGTCCGTGAAGAAAGAGGAGACAGCCCGGGTACCGCCTGGAATTCTGGGATTCAGCCTAGGTAATAGGCTGAATCCCGGAATTCCAGGCGGTACCCGGGCTGTCTCCATCCCCACGGACCGGGAAGGCATTGGGAATCAAATGTTTGAGTTCAATCGAACCTACTGCTGAGCGTACCTGTGCATTAGGAGAGGGCACCATATAATCACATTACACTGGGTGTCACACTGGAGATAGATCAGGAAGCTTTGCCTCCTAATTCACAGGTACAGAAAGCAGGGAGCGGAGACAACGGCGCCTCCTCAGGTACAGACAGCAGGGAGCGGAGACGACGGCGCCTCCTCAGGTACAGACAGCAGGGAGCGGAGACAACGGCGCCTCCTCAGGTACAGACAGCAGGGAGCGGAGACAACGGCGCCTCCTCAGGTACAGACAGCAGGGAGCGGAGACAACGGCGCCTCCTCAGGTACAGACAGCAGGGAGCAAAGACAACGGCGCCTCCTCAGGTACAGACAGCAGGGAGCGGAGACAACGGCGCCTCCTCAGGTACAGACAGCAGGGAGCGGAGACAACGGCGCCTTCACAGGTAGAGACAGCAGGGAGGGGAGACAATGGCGCCTCCTCAGGTAGAGACAGCAGGGAGCGGAGACAACGGCGCCTCCTCAGGTACAGACAGCAGGGAGCGGAGACAACAGCGCCTCCTCAGGTACAGACAGCAGGGAGCGGAGACAACGGCGCCTCCTCAGGTACAGACAGCAGGGAGCGGAGACAACGGCGCCTCCTCAGGTACAGACAGCAGGGAGCGGAGACAACGGCGCCTCCTCAGGTACAGACAGCAGGGAGCGGAGACAACGGCGCCTCCTCAGGTACAGACAGCAGGGAGCAAAGACAACGGCGCCTCCTCAGGTACAGACAGCAGGGAGCGGAGACAACGGCGCCTCCTCAGGTACAGACAGCAGGGAGCGGAGACAACGGCGCCTCCTCAGGTACAGACAGCAGGGAGCAAAGACAACGGCGCCTCCTCAGGTACAGACAGCAGGGAGCGGAGACAACGGCGCCTCCTCAGGTACAGACAGCAGGGAGCGGAGACAACGGCGCCTTCACAGGTAGAGACAGCAGGGAGGGGAGACAATGGCGCCTCCTCAGGTAGAGACAGCAGGGAGCGGAGACAACGGCGCCTCCTCAGGTACAGACAGCAGGGAGCGGAGACAACGGCGCCTCCTCAGGTACAGACAGCAGGGAGCGGAGACAACGGCGCCTCCTCAGGTACAGACAGCAGGGAGCGGAGACAACGGCGCCTCCTCAGGTACAGACAGCAGGGAGCGGAGACAACGGCGCCTCCTCAGGTAGAGACAGCAGGGAGCGGAGACAACGGCGCCTCCTCAGGTACAGACAGCAGGGAGCGGAGACAACGGCGCCTTCACAGGTAGAGACAGCAGGGAGGGGAGACAATGGCGCCTCCTCAGGTACAGACAACAGGGAGCGGAGACAACGGCGCCTCCGTTAAGGTACTTAGGGACCAAATTTTAAATGGGAAAAATGAAAGTACTTTAATAAAAAATGGTGATTGAGCCCAGAGCTGCCTGATAATCATTCTTCATAAAAACATTCCAGGTACACAGTAAATATGACATTATGTATCCCATATTGTGAACACCACACTAGTGCTGCCAGTAGAGATGAGCGAATCGCGCATCTAAACAACCGCTCATCTAAACTTCAAACATTCAAAAAAATTTTTTTTTATATATATATATATATATATCTCTATCTATCTATCAGCAGTGAAGGGACAACATGGGCCCCCCTGTGCTTACTGCTCACACAAGAGGGGGGGGAGGGGGGCGCCAAATTAACTATTTGCCCCGGGTGCAGAAGAACCTAGCTACACCTCTGCACTATGTAACATTGACGTCCGTCTTTCATAATATCGTCCGTCATTGTGCAAAGGTCGTCCGTTTTTTATTTATTTTAAATAATGGATGTTATTTGCACAATAGCAACCATTGTTATGAAAGACGGCCAGAATTTTTACATAGTGTGAACACAGCCTAAAAAAGGTTGTAGATGAGCCATGGTAACTAATTTTGGCAACCCATTAGGCATATTTAACAAATAGTGTGGATAGCCTCTGTTTAAGGGGCTGTCCCTAATAACTAATACAGTACTTCAATGTGTGAACAGACCCTTAATCACTAAAGTCTACTCCTGTCATTTTGATGGAGAGAGCATTTAAAGAGAACCCATCTGACCATACTTTATCCTTTCATGTCATGTACACTGTGTGGTAAAGACCACAGTAATCTTATATGACCCCTTTATGTAAGCCCACCATAGGCTGCCTACAAATGCCAGTGGTCTTATTTGTATTATACTTGATCCTGGGCTCCACCTACTGTTTACTCTGCCACCCTGGAGAATGTATACAGCAGGGTGAGTGTCACTCTCTTTACAGGGCGGCACCCAACAGGGCAGAGGGTCTCAGCTGTGAGGGGGGAGTAGAGTTGGGATCTTTGGCTTTTCTTTTACATGTGATTGGTAAATATTAACCCTTAGAAGACCAGGCCAATTGTCATTTTTGCACTTTAGTTTTTTCTTCCTCGAGCTTAAAAGGCCATAGCGTTTGCATTTCAGACCCACATGAGCCCTTATTTTTTGCGCCACTAATTGTACTTTACAATAACAGGCTTAATTTTTGCATAAAGTATGGTGTGGAACCAGAAAAAAATTATATGTGCAGTGAAATTGAAAATCAAATGTTTTTTTTTTTTATTATTTAAATTTTTTTGGGGGGGGCGGGGCTGTATTTACACCATTTGTTTTATAGTAAAACTTACTTGTTATACATTTTTCTCAAGTCAGTACGATTGAAACGACATGTAACTTGCATTAATTTTATTTTATTTGACAGCTTTTAAAAAATTAAAACTTCTTTTAAAAAATAGATGTTCCTTCAAATTGCTCTATGACCATGCTAATAGTGCTTTTATTTTTCGGTCTATGGGACTGTTGAGAAGCCATTTTTGCACCATGATGTGTACTTTCTATCGATACCCTTACTTGCGTATATGCGACTCTTTGATCACTTTTTATTAAAATTTTTTCTGGATTTGATACGAACAAAAATGCGCAATTTTGTACTTTGGAATTTATTTACGCTTACGCTGTTTACCGTATGAGATCAGAAATGTGATAATTTAATAGTTCGAGCGATTACGCATGCGGCAATACCAAATATTTTTATTTATTTATTTATTTTTACTTATAAAATTAGAAAAGTTGGGTGATTCAGACTTTTTTAGGGGAGGGGATTTTTTATTATTTAAAAAAACACTTTTTTTTCACACTATTAGTCTCCTTGGGGACTTCTAGGATAACTACATTGTTCTCTCATTGTGATCTATGCAGTATATATATATATACTGCATAGATCAATGAGATAGGCGATCTATTACTCTGGTTTGCTTCAGCCAGGAACAATAGATCGCCGAGCCGGGATCAGGGCCATTACGATGGTAACTATGTATTATAGTGAACGATTCCAGGTCGTTTGCAAAAGCGCTCGCTTGCAATTGTTAATCAATAATCGGAGAAAGTGCAAAAATCGCTTAATCTAATAAAACCCTGTCTTTGCACCAAAGATGTGCAACCCTGCAGTTCCCGATACAACCACTGGTGGTAGTAGAGGGGCCACTCTTACTATTGCCACACATGATATACACAAAAATGTGAAAAAATAAAATAGACAGTTTTAATTTTTTATCTCCTCGCCTTCTAAAAGCCATAAGTCTTGTATCATTTTACATTTATAGCCATATCAGGTCTTGTTTTTGCACAACCAATTGTTCTGGGGAATTAATCAATTTTGTTAATTTTGAGGGATTTCATTTTTTTGCACTGCACCTTTGTGGTAAAACAGACATGTTATCTGTATTCTGTAGGTGCATTATGATTGCAGCGATACCTTATGTAGCTCTCTTTTTATATTATTACTTATTATAAAGGAGAGGTCCAGCGAACATTTTTATTAAAGTATTGTACTGGCCCCCAAAAGTTATACAAATCCCCAATATACACTTATTACAGGAAATGCACATAAAAGGGGAGATTTCTCAAACTGGTGTAAAGTAAAATTGTCACAGTTGCCCCTAGCAACCAATCATATTCCACCTTTCATTCCTCACAGATTCTTTTAAAAATAAAAGGTGGAATCTGATTGGTTGCTAGGGGCAACTAAGACAATTCTACTTTAAACCAGTTTGAGAAATCTCCCCCCAAAGTGCTTTTTTTCCCTGCACTTACTACTGCATCAAGGCTTTACTTCCTGGATAACATGGTGATGTCACTTCCTGGATAAAATGGTGATGTCACGACCCGACTCCTAGAGCTGTGTGGGCTGTGACTGCTGGAGAGGATGATGGCAGAGGGATGCTCAGTGTCTCTCCAGTTCCCCTCAGTGTCCCCCTGCCATCATCCTCTCCAGCAGCCACAGCTCGCACAGCTCTGGGAGTCTGGCCGTGACATCACCATGTTATCCAGGAAGTGACATCACCATGTTATCCAGGAAGTAGCCAAAAGATAATACAAAAGAGAGAAATACAGCTCACCCTGAGTTGTGTTTTCACTGCAGCGGTCAAATAGTTAATAAAGGTGCACGAGCTCCTGAGCGTGGGCTAGGCGCCTCGATGCAAGGAGTAGCTGAGGATTATAGGTGGTGGAGCCAGCACCGTGGGACGTGAACTATAAAATATAACTTTTATTCATACATTAAAAGCGATGCTCCATGATATGACCTACGCGTTTCGCGCCAATGCGCTTAATCATGGTCTCATAATGTATGAATAAAAGTTATATTTTATAGTTCACGTCCCACGGTGCTGGCTCCACCACCTATAATCCTCAGCTTATCCAGGAAGTGACATCACCATGTTATCCAGGAAGTGACATCACCATGTTATCCAGGAAGTGACATCACCATGTTATCCAGGAAGTGAAGCCTTGATGCAGTAGTAAGTGCAGGGAAAAAAGCACTTTATGTGCATTTCCCGTAATAAGTCTATATTGGAGATTTATATAACTTTACAAAACTATACAATACTTTAATAAAAATTTTCGCCAGACTTCTCCTTTAATGAATAAATCATCCTTACGTTTTTATTTCTATTTTACGGGCCTGTCTGGGGCTTATTTTTTGTAATGTGACCTTCTTTTTTTTTTTTTGTTTCAGTCCAGTGTAGATTGGATATTATTTGGCCACTTTTATTCTATTTTTGAGGAAATGAAAAATCCTCAATTCTGGCTTTTATCATCTCTTCACTGTGTCGGATCAGTTTTCTAGATCAATGGGATCTATTTTAGTAGATTGGCCAATTCTGGATGTGGTTATACCAAATTAATGGGTGTTTTTTTGTTGTTTTTTGCATTTTTAAATAAAAAATGGCAAAAGGGGCAATTTTATTTTTTGTTGTGTGGGGGGGGGGGGGGGGGGGGGGGGAGGAGGGGCATAGGATATTCCACTATCTCAGAGGTTATATAGGCTATATGGTGATATATCATGACAAACCAGATATACCTTACTGTCAAAAAACACAACTGCAACAATACAGTGATACAAAGGACAGGGTGTAGTCAGCCTTATAGGAGAATAGACGTAAGGACAGGTGCAAGTGACAGCTGAGTCTGCTCTGTAGTTTTTCTAGACTCAAGTCCTATGAACTAAAGAGATTAGAGTGTAAGTATTGAGTGACTTAGGGCCCTATTACACGGGGCGATTATCGTGCAAAAAATCGTTATACTGTTCGAATTTAAATGATAATCGTTCTGTGTAATTGCAGGCAACGATTGAAAAATCATTCGTATGTGGTTGATCGTTGATTTAGATCTGAACCTAAAATTATTGTTAATCGTTCGCTAATCGTTCGCTGTAATTCCACATTCGTTCGCTCAAGTTCCGCATTTGTTCACTAATCGTTTAGTGTAATTGCACATTGTTCATTGTTTTCCTGGGATCAGATGGAGCAAACGATCATAGTAACGATCATAACTAACTAATCGTTCTGTGTAATATGGCGAACGATTTTAGGTTAACAGTTAACAATCTTGTTTGCTATCGTTTATCGTTAGTCGTTAATCGTTAAAAATCGCTCCGTGTAATAGGACCCTTATCCCTATAGAGATTCCCCACTGAATACCAAAACCAATAAGGTACGTAATAGACAGCCTGTCTGTAAGGCCGCATTCTCACATACCTAGGAACCTATGCAGCTGAGATCATGCAACTACTCGCCTGTCACATCTTAAAAGGGGATATTCAGTATTAGAAAAACATAGTACCGATAACAGCACCACATCTGTCCTCAGGCTATATGTGGTACTACATCCTGGCTCCAATCACTTTAATGGAACTGAGCTGCAGTACCACAAACTAAAGACAAGTGGCGCTGTTTGTGGAAGAAAGCAAGTTTTAATTTATTAATTATACTTGCAAAATTTGCAGTGCTAGTTATACTGCCAGATAACCAATCTCCAAGAATTTTCCCCTCTATGATAAGAAACTAACGGTTTACGACAAGCTATACCACAGAGGTTGGGGACAGATTCTATCATCTACCAATAGCAAAGATACAACCACACAATACTGAGTTTAAGTAACAAATCTATCTGTATTGTTAACATTAAAAATAACATATATTAAAACGGAGGGAAACCATACATTAAAAAGATAGTGGCAATCCTGGAGGGTATACATATATTATGTATGGTTTCCCTCCGTTTTAATATATGTTTTTTTTAATGTTAAAGGGATTATCCAGCGCTACAAAAACATGGCCACTTTCCCTCTACTGTTGTCTCCAGTTTGGGTGGGGTTTTGAAACTCAGTTCCATTGAAGTAAATGGAGATTAATTGCAAACCGCACCTGAACTGGAGACAACAGTAGGGGGAAAAGTGGCCATGTTTTTGTAGCGCTGGATAACCCCTTTAACAATAAAGATAGATTTGTTACTGAAAATCAGTATTGTGTGCTTGTATTTGAGGTAGAAGTCACTACAGTGCACATAACTTTGTGATTGATTTAGAATTTTCATATTATACATACGACAGCGAAGGTATTGTTAGTAAGGATGAGTAGTAAATCATTGTTCAGTCTTGTCGGCACCATTCAGGGCATCCCTTACCGCCAGCACCCCTTTGTGATGTCACGGGATGCGGGTATATAAACCCTCCACATCTATGGAAGCTAGCGAGTCGTCCTCTTGCCATTCTAGGTAATTATTGACTCTAAGAAAAGTGAATAAGTAGGGTACATGTGTGCCCATGTGGTTTTTATTACATAGGGAAGACCCATGCGCCCGCATCAGAACTCCCCACTGCACACAATTGGACGTGCGGCAGGAGCCGCTCACTCCACTTCAATGAATAGGCTAGGGATCGCGGCCGGAGTGTACACTATGGGGGAGATTTATCAAACATGGTGTAAAGTGAAACTGGCTCAGTTGCCCCTAGCAACCAATCAGATTCCACCTTTCATTTTCCAAAGAGTCTGTGAGGAATGAAAGGTGGAATCTGATTGGTTGCTAGGGGCAACTGAGCCAGTTTTAAATCTCCCCCTATGTGTATACACTCCGGCCGGGATTCCATAGGTAGCAACGTGTAACGTATATTTTCGTATTATTCACGGCTGTTGTTGCAATCTGCAACAACGGCCATAGTTTTGCAAAAATATACGTAGTGTGAACATAGCCTAAGGCAGCACAGACTATCTTCCAGTCCATTGGCTTCATACAATAAATTGATTGGTGCCAATATAAAATAATTGCAGCCAGGACAACCCCTGCACTGTTACGGCCTTATGGGCTGCAGACGACCCACAGGCTGAAGGAAAGACAGATGGTCACAGATCTATACCAGTATTCGGCTGTAAAACTGCATCTCATTTTCAATGTAACCAGATGTGGAGCAGAACAGAGGAGACTCCTCATATCAATAATAGTGTCAGGAATTGAGCTGTCCCTATTGTAGAGGATCAATGAATATGTATATCATTATCCTTATACTGATCAATGTCTGTCTGGAATTTGGTCCTTGAGACTGAAGTCACAGACATTGGGGGAGATTTATCAAACATGCTGTAAAGTGAAACTGGCTCAGTTGCCCCTAGCAACCAATCAGATTCCACCTTTCATTCCTCACAGACCCTTTGGAAAACGAAAGGTGGAATCTGATTGGTTGCTAGGGGCAACTGAGCCAGTTTCACTTTACATCATGTTAGATAAATCTCCCCCTATCTATGACTTAAAGGGAGGGTACAGAAAGGAGACGTTATTTCACATTTTATTTATTATATTGTATGTATTTCATATTTTATTTCTTATATGTGTATATGAAACAGAATGTATTCAGCCTATGTGCATATTTGAGTCCAGTGTATGGAGTGTGGAAGTACCAGAAGACCCTAGTAGGTATGGCATAGAGGGGTAATGTTTGCGTTCCTGGCACCATCAGAGCGACATGCGTCTCCAGGCGCTGTGCAGTATGATAAATTATATGGTGAATTGCTATGGCATGACAAGTATAGCATAGGAAGGCAGAGGTGAAGGAAAGTTTAAGAGACAATTAAGCTCCCACGTCTACAATTAACCTCTCTCCCCAGCAGCCATCTGCGTATATTACTAATAACCATTTTACTGCACAGAAGGCTGTGGCAGAGAAATGGCTGTCCGTTTAGTCAGGTGGCTGTTAGGGAGCGGCTAATTGTGGTATGCTCCTTACCTGGAGCAGCTGGCAATTCTGCATGGCTTCCATAGTGCCCTATACAATAGTCAGCCCCATATAGTAGTCACCCCCCCCCCTCAATAATGCCCCATATAGTACGCAGTATCTTCAATGGTGCCCCCTATGGTAGTAAGCCCCTCTAATGGTGCCCTATATAGTAGTCAGCCCCCCAATAATTCCTCACATAGTAGTCAGCTCCCCTAATATTTCCTCATATAGTAATCAAATCAGCCCCGCCCCCCAATGGCGTCCCACATAGTAGTCAGCCCCCCCAATAATTCCTCATATAGTAGTCAAATCAGCCCCCCCCCCAATGGCGTCCCACATAATAGTTAGCCCCCCAATAATTCCTCATATAGTAGTCAAATCAGCCCCCTCAATGGCATCCCACATAGTAGTCAGCCCCCCAATAATTCCTTATATAGTAGTCAAATCAGCCCCTCTATTGGCGCCCCACATAGTAGTCAGCCCCACCAATAATTCCTCATATAGTAGTAAAGTAAGCCCCTCAATGGTGCCCCACACAGTAGTCTGCCCCCCAAAAGTGCCCCACATAGTAGTCAGCCCCCCAATAATTCATCATATAGTAGAAAAATAAGCCCCCCAATGGTGCCCCACATAGTAGACATCCCCCCAAAAGTGCCCCACATAGTAGTCAACCCTCAAGAGTGTCCCACATAGTAGTCATCCCCCAAGTGCCCCACATAGTAGTCAGCCCCCCCAATAATTCCTCATATAGTAGTAAAATAAGCCCCCCAATGGTGCCCCACATAGTAGTCATCCCCCAATAGTGCCCCCCATAGTAGTCATCCCCCAAGAGTGCCCCACATAGTAGTCATCCCCCAAGAGTGCCCCACATAGTAGTCATCCCCCAAGAGTGCCCCACATAGTAGTCAGCCCTCTTATAGTGCCCACATAGTAGTCATCCCCCAAGAGTGCCCCACATAGTAGTCAGCCCTCTCATAGTGGCTAATATAGTCCCCCCCCCCCCAATAATTTTAACAAAACTAGGCAGGGTCTTATTTTTTATTTTAAATGACAGGTATATTTTATTAAATGATATAATGACTGATAGAGAAAATGCCAATCCCCCTATAATATGTGGTTGGCTCAGTTATTTCCCTATACACAATGGTAAATGGGAGACTGCTCTACAACTAGTCATCTTGATTTATTACTTGTGCAATAGGAGGCTTAGGAGGGTCTGACAGCCCCCAGAAGCATCACCATGCCTCAGCTGCTTTATGGGGCTCAGAGGGGGAAGAGGAAACATCTAATTTAACTAACTCTTCGCTTTGTAAAACAACACAGGAAGGAAAGATTATTTCCAGTCACTGACAGACTCACCGTATAGTATGTTACCAAATGTAGATGGAGAGGATGGTATATATTAAGCAGGTAGATAGACACAATATATATGAGTCAGCTATGTAAGATCAATATAGAGGAAGAGATCATAATGATTGCTAGCCAGATAGATAATAAAGTGACAGATAGATAGATAGATAGATAGATAGATAGATAGATAGATAGATAGATAGATAGACAGACAAAGAAGTGCAGCGGGTGCAGTTGGATGCAAATCCCTTGGCAGGGGGGATCCCCAAGTATCACACGAAAATCCAAAGCACTCCAGCATAAGGTGAAAAAAGGTGGTGGTTTATTACAAAAATGTGCAAAAACACAGGATGCAACGTTTCAGTTCTCTCACAGAAACATGCTATGGAAGATAGATAGATAGATAGATAGATAGATAGGAGATAGGGTCCATTTACACAGAAAGATTATCTGCCAAAGATTTGAAGCCAAAGCCAGGCATGGATTTGAAAAGAGCAGAAATCCCAGGCTTTCCTTTATGACCTCATCTCTGTTTATAGTCTGTTCCTGGCTTTGGCTTCAAATCTTTGTCAGATAATCTGTCAGATAATCTTTCTGTGTAAATGGACCCATAGATAGATAGATAGATAGATAGGAGATAGATAAATAGATAGATAGATAGATAGATAGATAGATAGATAGATAGATAGATAGATATCGGATAGATAGATAGATAGATAGATAGATAGATAGATAGATAGATATCGGATAGATAGATATCGGATAGATAGATAGATAGATAATACATGATATTGATTGATAGATATTTAGTGATAATGGTAATTGATAATAAAGTACCAGAGTAGATACTCCAGAACTAGTTATGTGACATCGATTGACATGAGATAAATGGATAAGAAACAATGATAGATAAATACTATATTTGCTGTCTTCTTCAAAGATTTCCAGACCTCTTGCTCTCCCTATACTGATATACATGCTTCAGTGCACACATGTCATATCCCCATCAGTCTTCAGTATGGAGGTAATATATAGTATATCCCCATCAGTCTTCAGTATGGAGGTAATATATAGTATATCCCCATCAGTCTTCAGTATGGAGGTAATATATAGTATATCCCCATCAGTCTTCAGTATAGAGATAATATATAGTATATCCCGATCAGTCTTCAGTATGGAGGTAATATATAGTATATCCCCATCAGTCTTCAGTATGGAGGTAATATATAGTATATCCCCATCAGTCTTCAGTATGGAGGTAATATATAGTATATCCCCATCAGTCTTCAGTATGGAGGTAATATATAGTATATCCCCATCAGTCTTCAGTATAGAGGTAATATATAGTATATCCCCATCAGTCTTCAGTATGGAGGTAATACATAGTATATCCCCATCAGTCTTCAGTATATAGTATATCCCGATCAGTCTTCAGTATGGAGGTAATATATAGTATATCCCCATCTGTCTTCAGTATAGAGGTAATATATAGTATATCCCCATCAGTCTTCAGTATAGAGGTAATATATAGTATATCCCCATCAGTCTTCACTATGGAGGTAATATATATTATATCCCCATCAGTCTTCAGTATGGAGGTAATATATAGTATATCCCCATCAGTCTTCAATATGGAGGTAATATATAGTATATCCCCATCAGTCTTCAGTATGGAGGTAATATACAGTATATCCCCATCAGTCTTCACTATGGAGGTAATATATAGTATATCCCCATCAGTCTTCAATATGGAGGTAATATATATTATATCCCCATCAGTCTTTAGTATGGAGGTAATATATAGTATATCCCCATCAGTCTTCAGTATAGAGGTAATATATAGTATATCCCCATCAGTCTTCAGTGTGTAGGTAATATATAGTATATCCCCATCAGTCTTCAGTGTGTAGGTAATATATAGTATATCCCCATCAGTCTTCAGTGTGTAGGTAATATATAGTATATCCCCATCAGTCTTCAATATGGAGGTAATATATATTATATCCCCATCAGTCTTTAGTATGGAGGTAATATATAGTATATCCCCATCAGTCTTCAGTATAGAGGTAATATATAGTATATCCCCATCAGTCTTCAGTATGTAGGTAATATATAGTATATCCCCATCAGTCTTCAGTATAGAGGTAATATATAGTATATGCTCTTACAGTGTTTGTCACTTGTCAGCTGCATCTGTCATTGCTCCATTGTGCACAGGGCAGGTCTGAGGCTGTGAAACCAGAAGGGGGGAAGACTCTGATAACCACTCCCATCATCATGACATAAGGAGAGCAGAGCAGAGAGCAGTCAGATGGAGGAGAGCAGGTGAAGAGGGGGGTGCCCACTATAGGCTTCCAGTCATCTGTGAGAAGATGTCAGGGTGAGGAGCAGCCTGGGATCACCCTCAGTGGTAAGCCAACCTTAATACACTGACTTCTGCTATATCTCTCATACTTCTACTGTGTGTTTTGTATCATTTGTTTTACTTAATGCTGCACAGTAGTAAAGAAAGTTTGTGAGAAAGTTATCTGTAAGAATGGAGATACTTAGATACAGAGAGAGAGAGAGAGAGAGAGAGAGAGAGAGAGAGATTGACAGATTATAGATAGTAGATAGATATATAGATAGATGATAGATAAATAATAGATAGATAGATCGATAGATCGATCGATCAATCGATAGATAGGAGATAGATAGATAATAGGAGATAGATAGATAGATAGATAGATAGATAGATAGATAGATAGATAGATAGGAGATAGATAGATGATAGATAGATAGGAGATAGATAGGAGATAGATAGGAGATAGATAGGAGATAGATAAATGATAGGAGATAGATAGATAGATAGATAGATAGATAGATAGATAGATAGATAGATAGAAAACGGCAAGAGTCTGCAGCACACCGGAGTAAAGGTGAATAGTGTTTATTCCATCATCAAGGTACATACAACGTTTCGATTCAATCCAGAATCATTATCAAGCCTGCTTTATAATGATTCTGAATTGAATCGAAACGTTGTATGTACTTTGATGATGGAATAAACACTATTCACCTTTACTCCGGTGTGCTGCAGACTCTTGCCGTTTTCTACATTGGGGATCCTACACCAAAGGACTTTCACTGCACAGCACCCATTGCTCTGGATTTGGATGTGTGGCTGCTACTCTGCTCTAGATAGATAGATAGATAGATAGATAGATAGATAGATAGATAGATAGGAGATAGATAGATAGATAGATAGATAGATAGATAGGAGATAGATAGATAGATAGATAGATAGATAGATAATAAATGGATAGGAGATAGATAGATAGATAGATAGATAGATAGATAGATAGATAGATAATTAGATAGATAGATAGAGATAGGCAGATCTGAGATAGAGCAAGATAAAAGATTGATGGATGGAGAGATATAGATAGATCAATAGATGGATGGATATGAGATGGATTATCTAATAGATATAGAGTTAAATGATAGATAAATAGATGACAATATAAAATACATAGCTAGTTTTGCAGTAAGAAAGATATTAGTACATTTCTGCTTCATTCAGAGTCTATAGTCCCTGCAGCTTTCCATGGCTTGGCATTAGTGCACTATATAAACAATAGACATACATACATATTGCCTACTCGAGTGCCAGCTTTCAGCTCGCAGTGATGATCAATAATATATTTGCATTTAATCAATAGTCAATTTCATACCCTTTATGAATGACCTATTAATGTTTAACCACTACATAGAGGAATAAACCACGCAGCATGTGCTCCTCCGCCACTCACTTCTAATTGATTGATTGGTTTTCTTATTCTAATGATGCTATAGTGTTACCCATTCGATGGGTTATCCAGGATGAGGAAAACGTGGCCACTTTCTTCCAGAAACAGCGCCATTCTTGTCCTTAGTGTGTTTTAAGTAAGTGAATGGAGTTGTAATACCGCATACAACCTCAGAACAGGTGTGGCGCTGTTTTTGGAAGGAAGTTGCTATGTTTTCCCATTTCTGTCTTTAAATATAGAGCATCCACATATTGAACAGCAGTGTACAAAGAGCGGACTCATATCAATGAGGTACTATTCTTAGAGACATATACTGTGTGGACAATTTATACCTTTTATAACAACTTCTAGTACAAATTACCCTCCTCCTTCCTACTCATACAAAAGCATGCCTTAATCTGGACTGGGGTCCATTCCTGCCATGACGGACAGAAGACTGGATTTCCTAAACACTGGTGGTAGCTATACACTAAATCACTATGGACTATAGATATGTAAACTAATGAAAGTGATCCTCCTGTAAGGACACTATAAAGCCCCTTACAGCCCCTGGCCCACCATTCAACCTCGGCATTGTGTTTGCTCAGTCTTGTTTGCTTGCTCAGAAGACACTATGTTTGACCAGGAGCTTTACACGCACGTATAAAGGTTGCAGCTGTTGTGACCCTTTTCTTGTAACTCTTGTAAAGACTGGTTCCCATAGCAGGTCCTACATCTGTTGAGTAGACGCGGCCAGTTTGCCCACCATAGCTTCCTACAGAACAAACTTATTGGTGTAACAATATTGGGTTTTAGTTGGAAAACAAATAACCACATTACTCACATTCATGGGGCGGTGGTAGTTCTGTGGGACCTTGTACACTTCAAGAGCTGGTTTATGTTTACAAGGGGGTTTTACTAGGTGACACTCTCATGGGATGCATTTACAAATGAATGAAGAACGCAAGGTTCCCTAAGTGCTACTGATCTGGGAAGTGGAGCTGAGCCGTAATATGTAAGTACTGGGTTCCATCCACTCCTGAAGTAGCATGAGTGGTGGTGATGGGTGACATGAACTTTATACAATGATGTAACTACCCTCAATAGGATTTCTTCTTTTGAGACTCTATTAGATATCCTGACACTAATAGTGTCAGTCTCTTAGATTGGTGCTCATTTACTGAGGCTATAACAAGGCTTGACTACCATGCTGACTATTTATGTGGCACTTTGCTACCATCATCATCAACTGGTTCCTCTTTTGTCGGCTGATAGCGAGCCCAATTATATAAGGTCATAACAGCCAGCACACCCTCCATGCAGTGGAATTTATACTCATACTGCATATAGCGATGGATATCTAGAATACTGTGTTCAGTTTTGAAGACATCACCTACAAAAATACATTAAAGGGGTATTTCAGAAGTTAAAAAAAAAATAATCATATTTTGCTGGAGCCATAGAAAAGAAAAGCAATACTTACCTACCCTACTCCCCTGCTGGATCCCAACAGCTCCTGTCAGTCTTCCAATCTCATGTCTTCCTTTTGCTTTCGAGACAAGAGTTGGATGCAGGACCTGCCCATTACTGGCCCCAGTGGTGTCCCATCTTGGCCTGCTCCGGACTCTTGTCTAAGAAAATAGAAGACATGAGATTGGGAGTTGAGCAGGAGCTGTAGGGGGCCAGCGAGGGAGCATGGTAGGTGACTATTGCTTTTTTTGTGGTTTTTCACAGACCTAGAAACATATTAGTTTTTTTTAGTTGCTAGAATATTGGAATTTATTGGATCTTTGGGGTACTTTGAAGGGACTATATACACAACCTGAGATATATAACATTCACAACAGGATGCAGCAACTACCTGTGTCAGGTTTCCACCAGACTCACCAGAATATGATGTAAAGTGGAAATCCCCATTGCATCATCAGACCTTTTTCTGAAATACAAACTAAAGTCATGTTATTGCCATAGATATACTGGTTTGTATCACTTTCATATGTTTCTACCACTTCCTATGTAAAACATCTTTTTCAGCAGGCATGACATGTCCAAGCTGCTCCTTGTTTCTCAATGGGTTGCATGGTTTAATGACTTATTTTCTGGGAAAATGCTGGAATTTTATAAAACTTGCAGTAGATTGAGCAAAATATGTACAGTAAACTTATTGGCTATGTCGTTTTAAAATTTTTTGACATATCCTAGAGACATGTTAAAAGGTTTGATCAGTCGAGGTCTGAGTGTTCACACTATGACTGATCACTAAAACAAAGATTTCCTAATGCAAGTCCATGGACCTTCTTTCTTTCTATCATGTGTACAGTGAATGGTCATGTATGGGTTTCTCATTGCTCATTCTTTTCAGTATGACAGGGCTTTCTATTCTAGTAGTAGCTCTGTTTTGTGGCACGTATTGTATGCTATACATGTATATAGCATCTGAATATTCCAAGAATAGTACATGATACTGGAGGCAAAGACAATGTCATCTGTAAAATGTTACATTGTAGAATACATAATCGTCACTCAACAATATTCTACAATTTTATGAAGATCTGTCCTCCAATGTCAGATTTCTAACATTTTCCATCTCTGTTCACAGATAATGGATCTTCTTCCATACTCAACCCCGAGTGACTTGACTACAAACACATGGACTCTGGAGACTTCTGGTCCTCTCGCTCTTCATCTCAATGTAACTTCATCCCCTCCATTCAGCGGTTGTGATATCCAAGATGGGGTCTTGTCCTGGATGCTTCCTGTGCTCTATTCCTGTGTTTGTGGACTCTGCCTCATGAGCAACATTTTGGCTCTGTTTGTCTTCTGGACGAATTCCCAAAGATGTACATCCATGACAGTATACATGAGGAACCTTGCCATAGCCGATCTCCTCTTAGGCCTATGCTTACCTTTCCGTATTGCATATCAGAACAATAATGGTCCCTTGCTCCTGTGCCATATCATAGGGGCCTTCTTTTACTTAAACATGTATGCAAGTATCATGTTCCTCAGCCTCATCAGTATGGACCGATACCTTAAAATAATTAGACCTTTACAGCAGTACAAAATCCACAGCGTCCAAGGGAGCTCTAGGGCGGCTCATATAGTCTGGGCCATCAATGTGGTCTGCATAGTCCCTTTCTTATTCGAAAACAAAGGAGATGAACCTTGCGGTCAAAAGTGCTTCCACTTCAAGAAGAAGGGAACTGTGTCAGCAGCCATCAACCTGACTGCAGTCATTGCTTTCTTTGTTCTGCTTTTTCTTTTTGTCTATTTTTACGCCCAGATTTCTGCCAAACTCCACAGAGCGTCTCTGATGAAGAACCAGCCCCAGACGAAAAGGAATAGTAACCGGGCAATGAAGAAGTCCTTCGTAGTCCTGATCATCTTCATTGTCTGCTTTGTCCCATATCACTTAGTACGCGTGCCCTATGTCCTGGCCCAGATAGATGTCATCCCCAGCCTGGCCTGGAAACAGACTTTGCATATCACTAATGAGTTAGTGCTCTGTTTATCTACACTCAACAGCTGCCTGGACCCTGTGATCTATTTCTTCTTGTCTGACAGCTTCAAAAGAGTCGTAATTTGCACCATTCAGGGAAAGCTCAAACTCATTATGAACAATCAGGACAGAGCGTCAAACGGGAACAGATCTGTTACTGAAATGTGAAGCCGGACTCTGCAATGTCTACAGCCTGTGCCTACAGTAGCACCTGTTCTCCTAGCGTAAAGACCCTGCGTGGTGTATGAAAGGGAACACAGATTTATGCAATGTCACTTGTTATCCCTGTGCACTGGAAGGACCTCTCGCTTTGTTGTACCATATGAATTTAGATACGTCTTGGAGGTCATATTCCTGCAAATCATTGCTTGTCCCCTTTAAGAAGCCATGACCGAAACTTCTCCAGAAGGAAGAGTAACCTACTAGACAGTTGTGTCAGGGTTCTTTTCCCCTGTTAGTACAGGGGAGGAGCTGGCTGGCTAGCAAAGAAAGCTTGGTCGTGGGACTAAAGGAGCTAAAGGGGCCTTTTTACACTGATGGCCGATTCTCAGTATAGCCCATCAATTTAGGCCACCAACAGGGGTGTAACTAGAAACAGCTGGGCCCCATAGCAAACTTTTGATTGGCCACCCCTCCCCCGACTGACCACAAAGCCATCGGGTGTAGTCCTAACCTTGCGTGGCAGGAGCGCTTGCAGGTAAAGGGACATTTGCAGCACCCAGGAGGCCTGCTCAGCCACCAGATGCTGCAAATGTTGATGGCTCAGGGGGCCCAGCACATTGTAGGAGTGGGCCACCGGGCCCCCTGATGCTACGGTGGTGGTTACGCCCCTGTCTGCTAATCAGCTGTTTGTCAGAGCTATGGCTCCAGCATATGTACAAAGAACATGGTCAGTAGCAGATGGCTCTTTTTTGGGTAGTGGCTGTGCCAGGTTACTGCAGCATAGCTTCCATTCACTTCAGTGGTAATCCAGCATGGCCACTGCCCAATGAATAAGAACCATTGCCAGAACCATTGCTCCGCCAAAGAGCTGATCTGCAGCGGTGCCAGGTGTCAGCATCTTGGTGTTTAGATATCGAGGATAGGCCATCAAAGTTGAAGTTCAGGAAAATTTTTAAATCTCTCCTTAAGGAAAGTACTCTGTCAATAGGATTATGGTGTCCTATCTCAGGGCAGTATAAACTAGTTACAGAGAAGCTGAACAGAATGATGTATCACTTACGTTGTTCTGTGCAGCTGATCCAGGGATTTCCTCCTGAATAACATAGACAAAAAGTAGTCCTCTTCATTATGAGCATGAGCCCAGTAGTCCTGGATATTCATGAGAAACAGAAAACTCCGCCCACCAGCTGCTGATTGGCAGTTATTTATCCATGCTGTATATAGGCAGTCAGGTGTCAATTAGCAGCTGGAGGGCGGGGGGTGGTGGCAAGAATACTATTTTCCTGCATATTAGGAGAACGGCTGAACAGAATGATGTAATTAATACACAAATCTGTTCAGCATTTCTGTCACTAGTTTATGCTGCCCTTTTTAAAGGTGGCATAAACCTAGTGACAGATTCCCTTTAACCTCCTAAGTATGGTCTGTGAGACTTTGGCACTCTCCTCAAGCAGAAACACATCACCTCATTGATCTCGTTTACATTTACATCCCCAAGCATGGCCTAAACAAAGTATCAGTATCAGAGTCCATGCCAAAGGATTCGATGGGTCCAGAACAGTCAAATATGTTGCATGAATAAGCAACGTGATTGCAACTAG
Source organism: Dendropsophus ebraccatus (assembly GCF_027789765.1). NCBI lineage: Eukaryota > Metazoa > Chordata > Amphibia > Anura > Hylidae > Dendropsophus > Dendropsophus ebraccatus. Next base: position 81,359,096 of record NC_091463.1, read on the forward strand.
TAACAAAATCCTTTGTGGCAAATGTTTTTTATTCAACAATTCATTCAACAAGTTTGGTGAGAAGACATCTTTATGAGGCTATGTTCACACTACGTAAGTTTCCGGCCGTAGCGCGTTACGAACTTACGTACGAACTTACGCCCGGATCATACGCGGCGGCGGCGTAAAAAATGAACCAGACCATTGTTTGAGGACGAAAATGCCGTAACTTACGCCCGTAGCGTAACATGCGGTCCCGTACGTAGTGGTGATTTCTTCATTTTTGCAGCTTTTTGTGCCGATCCAAAAGGTTCTGTGGGGTGTCCGGGGCTAGCCGAAGATATCCAAGTAAAAGACCGCTGTCAGATCGCTACGTAGGGCGCTCGGGAAGCGTAAGTAGACTTCGGGCGTAAGTTCGCGGTCCGTACGTAGCCGGCCGCAAGTAGCGTAAATCTCCGGCCAGAGTTTACCGCGTATATGTCCGGCCGCGGCCGGACATATACGCAGTGTGAACATAGCCTTAAAGAGAACCAGAAATGGCAGTTTGAGGACAGTTAATAAAGCAGATTTACTCAGTACCCACAAGAAATGGAGATTAGAAATTTTATTGAGAATTTTGACTTCCCTATTAAATTCTATGGGGAAAACCCACAATAAATCCAGAGCATTTCCGTAAAATAAGTTTATATGCTACAACGCAAGAGAGGTGATATTTCTGGAAATAGAGCAGATATGTTTTTCTAATTCTGAATAGCCCCTTTAAGACCTATTTAGGTGTATTAGGGTATGTCCACACTACGGAATCCCGGCGGATCTCCTGCCGCGGATTCCGTAGCTCGCCCCCACTCGCTACCATGCGCATCTCCACTGGTCCCATAGGCTTCATTCTATGGTTTGGCAAATTCCGCCATCAGCCCAAAGAATGCGGTTGTTCAGTCTTCGGTGGACGGAGGAATCTGCCAAACCAAGCCTATGGGACCAGCAGAGATGGGCGGGTCTGCGAGCTGCGGAATCTGCGGCGGGTGATCCACCAGGATTCCGTAGTGTGAACATACCCTAATGTGGCACTGTGGAAGAAGACTTTACAAGGGAAAAATGGTGCAACTGCCCAAAACTAGTATCTCTGCAGATATTACAGGTCTAGGCAAACTTTATATAAAAAATTGCAAAAGTCAGACAGTATGATGATAAAGTGAATCCCCAACCACTTTGCAATAATTAAGAGTGCTGAGCTCCTAGGGGGAGATATATCAGACATGGTGTAAAGTGAAACTGGCTCAGTTGCCCCTAGCAACCAATCAGATTCCACCTTTCATTCCTCACAGACTCTTAGGAAAATGAAAGGTGGAATCTGATTGGTTGCTAGGGGCAACTAAGACAGTTTCACTTTACACCACGTTTGATAAATCTCCCCCTAAGTGTTTATTTAACCCATACAACCCACCCCTTAAAATAAACCTCAGGTGAAAGGTTAGGATACCTCCACCTGTTAGGACTTCTATTGATCAGCTGTTATGTTCTTATACCCAGATGGGACAACGCGCCTTGAATTATGCTTATAACATTGCTGCTTTCAGCCAAAGCTGCCAGAAAAGGAAACTTTTGTTAATATGACTCCAATAGGGTCTGAGCATTCATTGATGGGCTGTTATATAGTCCACTAGTATATGTCTTAACGATGATTTGTGTTTTTGGTAATTGTATTTTGTTTTTTTGTTTAATTCATTTATTAAAAATGCTTTAAAAAAACAAACAAACCTGTGTAGTTGTTTATAGTACTATAGTCAACATTCCGGCCATACATTATCTGCCCCAACAGGTGCCCATTTATCTCTCCCAGAACAAAAGGGTTGGGTGGGGATTTTCCATCACGCCCCAACACCTATTGCTACTGCCATTATCTCTTGTCTTTAAAACCAATGTATCTCTTTGTAGTCTTATGGCCCTATTCCACGGGTCGTTTTAGAGGAGCAAACGAGCGCTATTAGCGCTCGTTTGCTCCTCGTTCCCCGCTCGCTGCCGCCGCTATTCAACGCGGGAGGGGCGGCGGGGAGCTGCGGGGGGGCTGCCCGGGGGATCGCTGATCGTCCGGGCAGCCCATAGGATATAGCAGCGTCTGCTGCCGATGCTCCTATTCAACGGAGCGACGGCAGCAGATCGCTGCTATATCAGTCGCTTGTTTTTCAACATGTTGAAAAAAAAGCGACTGCAACGATCAGCCGACATGAACGATGTCGGCTGATCGTTGCACTCTATTCCACGGAACGATTATCGTCCGTAGTGGTCGATATCGTCCGAAAACGAACGATAATCGTTCCGTGGAATAGGGCCATTAGGCTATGCTCACACGTCATAACAGACTGGCCGTTCCGTGACCCCGGCCGGGTCACAGAACGGCCGGTCTGTGCCCGGATCATCGTGGCCAGTACTTAAGTACCGGCCGGATGATCCGGCCGACCGCAGAGCTCTGATGCGGGCGCATCAGCGCGTCCCTGCTTCAGAGCTTCCCATAGCACACAGTGAAGCAAGCGGCCGGAGCCGCTTGCTTCACTGTGTGAACTGACATGTTAGTTTTGTTCCGGCGCCGCATGGGCTCCCGGCCGGAGCGCATACGATGTGTGTACGCTCCGGCCGGGATCCCATTCAACATAAAGCTATGTTACACACCGCAAAACAACGGCCGTACTTTTAAGTAGTGTGAACATAGCCTCATGCTGTACTGGTGCTGGATGCTGACAAGATATCTAAGGAAGCAGCCTTATAGAGACAGAGGAAGTAAGGCCATTGTACCATACATTGAAGCGCAAATAGTACTGCACAACTATCACATGGAGTGGTCGGTTCTTCCACCAAAGACACTGGGGAGGACCATCTGAATTTCTGTACATGAACTAACTATTTAGGACATTGTGCAGTGGGCTCAACCCCTGAGCGAGTGCAATCCTCCAGCTAGTGGTCTCCATTTGGTGGTTGATCTACGTATGAAGAGCTCTACAATTACTTCTTTTCCATCCAGTCTGTATGTGAACATAGTATGGGTAGTCTCTACTACAAAAAAAACAGCTGACACATTTGTTTAACTGAAAGATATCTGAACTAGTCATTATGAGTGTCAGACTGAGAAAGTGCAGGAGGGGAAATATTTTTGTTTAAGCAAAATGATTGTTGTTATTAAGGGAAGTGGAAGAAGGTACAGAACCATTGAGGAAAAAAAGATTGTGAGGTTTTCCATTTGACATAAAGAATCACCAGAGCGACTATGGGTTACTTACAGGGATTATCCAGCAAAAATCTTTTTCTTTCAAATCAACTGGTTTTAGAAAGTTATATAGATTTGTAATTTACTTCTATTTAAAAATCTCAAGTCTTCCTATACTTATCAGCTGCTGTATGTCCTGCAGGAAGTGGTGTATTCTTTCCAGTCTGACACAGTGCTCTCTGCTGACATCTCTGCCCATGTAGGGGACTGTTCACAGCAGCATCAAAGCCCAATAGAAAACCTCTCCTGCTCTGGACAGTTTCTGACAAGGACAGAGGTGGCAGCAGAGAGCCCTGTGTCAGACTAAAAAAAAGAAAACATTTTCAGCAGGACATACAGCAGCTGATAAGTATAGGAAGACTTGATGTTTTTACATAGAAGTAAATCACAAATCTTTATAACTTTCTGAAACCAGTTGATTTGAAAGAATGTTTTTTTTGGCTGGATAACCCCTTTAAAGGGATTCACCATTCAGCACCTAGATAAATCTCCCATAATCTTTTCTGAAAGCTCAGTAAGATTGAGGCAAATGCAATTAAATCCTATTGCTTGCATACGCTGACAAGTTCTGCAGGTGTCAAACTTGGGGCCCTTTAACAGCTGCAAAACTACAATTCCCAGAATGCCTGGATGGGAATCACTAACTGAAGAGGGCGAGCACGGCGTCCAGCACGAAGTAGGGGTGAGAGTTATTAATGGTGGACCCAAAAAACACTATAGGAGGACTCCGGGGAATCATGGATAGGTAAGGATAGTGTTTTGTGTGTTATATACAAGGGAAGCAATATATAAAAAATTTCAAATGGTACTTTCCAGGAAAAAACTATTGGCTCTCAATAGTTGATTGGCAGGGTGCCGACTATAAGTACAGAGACACCTGCTCCTGGCTCCATTCTCAAGGTAGTGCCGGCACTGAACAGCTGTTTTTTTTTGTTTTGTTTTTTTAGAAAACCCTTACAAGCCTTCTGCGATTCTTCTTTAAGTACTACTATTTTAGTGTTTGGTGGTTTAGGCACCTATTTATCACATTAAAGGGGAACTATCAGCAGGTTAAATTAATCTAACCTGACAGCCCCCCTATTGCACAGGAGGCGCCGAGGATGAAGGTATGTCTCTTACCATCATCCTCAGCGCCATTCTTGTTTACTCCTTGGTCTGGTAAGACTGTTAGGAGCACTGCCCCACCCTCAAACTGAGGATCTGGCCCGCCCCCGGCTGACCCTCTCCATTGACTATCATTAGAAGGGATGAGCTGGCCGGATTGGCGATATGGTCCGGTAAGACCATTTGGTGCACTGTGGCACTGTGAGGAGCGCTGCCTGCCCCCATAGCGATAATCCGGCCGTCTTGTCAGTTCTAATTATAGTCAATGGAGAGGGTCAGCCAGAGTGGTCCAGATCGCCACTAAGGGGGTGGGGCAGTGCGCTGAACAGTCTTACCGGACCAAAAGTAAACTACTAAGTGTACAGGAATGGTGCAGAGGATGAAAGTAAGAGACATACCCTCCTCCTCAGCAATAGGGAGATAACAGCAGGTTGGATTCATCTAACCTGCTGATAGTTCCCCTTAAGGGTGCGTTCACACCTACAGGATCTGCAGCAGATCTGCAGCAGATTTGATGCTGTGTTCAGTTATTTAAATGAAATCTGCTGCAGAAAATCAGCTGCAGATCCTGTAGGTGTGAACGCACCATTAAGCCTGAAATGAAATGACGATAGCGCTGTGCTATTCTCATTGCAAATAAAAGGAATTTTTTTAGCAGGTATCGTGCCTTCGGTTTCCTTTCTTGTCTATGCTTGAGGTTTATACAACTAAGATAGTCTAGTCATTGCAAATGTGTTTGAGGTTTTGAAGTGCAAACCACCAAAGAGTGAGTTGTTTCATACCAAGAAATGACAGCTTACATGCAATAGAAAAGAAGGCTACGTATAGGAATGAGAGAATCGGAGGCTGAAGGTGGAGGCACAATGCGGCGGTAGCTTTAGTAAGGATTTATCAAATCTGCTGGCTGATGTGACGCTTCTTTATGGTAGCTTTGTTATTGTGTGGCTTATAGCAAATTCAAGAAACCAAGCTGTGTGTGATATCTATGGCCATTTCTTCTTCCAATCTCTGAATCGGTCTGCTATGGTGTCGGTGGAGTTTTGGCAACACGTGAATGGAATCCACCAGATATAGGTCAATATCTTAGGTGATGGCTGTTTGCTAAATTATCAAAAGTTGCTTTTCTTCCAAGCCTGAACATGTAAGAGGCTGGGCTAAGCAGGAGCATGCATGCCTCTTCCCTCCCCACCCCTCTCTGCTGTGCATGATTGATGGCCTGTGCGTTATAATGATTTATCGGACAGATTTTTAAAGCCAGTAATGTAGTTAAAAGGAGGATAGATCCCAGTCTTTCCTTTATGACCTGTTCTCTGGTTATAGTCTGTTCCTGGCTTTGGCTTCAAAGATCTGTCAGATCTGTCATTAGTGATAGGTAGGGGTAGTCTTGAATGTAAGTCTCATTATGATGAGAGCACAGTGCAACAAATAAAATGCAAATTCTACAAAGCTAGAACATGTGCACACATAGTGACATCTGAGACATAGAGACACGTGCACACATAGTGACATCTGAGACATAGAGACACGTGCACACATAGTGACACACATCTGAGACATAGAGACACGTGCACACATAGTGACATCTGAGACATAGAGACACATGCACACATAGTGACACACATCTGAGACATAGAGACACGTGCACACATAGTGACATCTGAGACATAGAAACACATGCACACATAGTGACACACATCTGAGACATAGAGACACGTGCACACATAGTGACACACATCTGAGACATAGAGACACATGCACACATAGTGACATCTGAGACATAGAGACACGTGCACACACAGTGACATCTGAGACAGAGACACGTGCACACATAGTGACACACACATCTAAAACATAGAGACACGTGCACACATAGTGACATCTGAGACATAGAGACATGTGCACACATAGCGACATCTGAGACATAGAGACACATGCACACATAGTGACATCTGAGACATAGAGACATGTGCACACATAGTGACATCTGAGACAGAGACAAGTGCACACATAGTGACACACATCTGAGACATAGAGACACGTTCACACATAGTGACATCTGAGACATAGAGACACGTCCACATATAGTGACATCTGAGACATAGAGACACGTGCACACATAGTGACACACATCTGAGACATAGAGACACGTGCACACATAGTGACATCTGAGACATAGAGACATGTGCACACATAGCGACATCTGAGACATAGAGACACATGCACACATAGTGACATCTGAGATATAGAGACACATGCACACATAGTGACATCTGAGACATAGAGACACGTGCACACATAGTGACATCTGAGACAGAGACAAGTGCACACATAGTGACATCTGAGACATAGAGACACGTGCACACATAGTGACATCTGAGACATAGAGACACATGCACACATAGTGACATCTGAGACATAGAGACACGTGCACACATAGTGACACACATCTGAGACATAGAGACACGTGCACACATAGTGACATCTGAGACATAGAGACACATGCACACATAGTGACATCTGAGACATAGAGACATGTGCACACATGGTGACACACATCTAAGACATAGAGACACGTGCACACATAGTGACATCTGAGACATAGAGACATGTGCACACATAGTGACACACATCTAAGACATAGAGACGCGTTCACAAATAGTGACACACATCTAAGACAGAGACGCGTTCACACATAGTGACATATCTGAGACATAGAGACACGTGCACACATGGTGACACATCTGAGACATGGAGACACGTGCACACATAGTGACATCTGAGACATAGACACGTGCACACATAGTGACACATCTGAGACATAGAGACACGTGCACAGATACTGACACACATTTGAGACATAGAGACACGCGCACACATAGTGACACACATCTGAGACATAGAGACACGTTCATACATAGTGACATCTGAGACATAGAGACACGTTCACACATAGTGACATCTGAGACATAGAGACACGTGCACACATAGCGACATCTGAGACATAGAGACACGTGCACACATAGTGACATCTGAGACATAGAGACACGTGAACACATAGTGACATCTGAGACATAGAGACACGTGCACACATAGTGACATCTGAGACATAGAGACACGTTCACACATAGTGACATCTGAGACATAGAGACACGTTCACACATAGTGACATCTGAGACATAGAGACACGTGCACACATAGTGACATCTGAGACATAGAGACATGTGCACACATAGTGACACACATCTAAGACATAGAGACGCGTTCACACATAGTGACACACATCTAAGAAATAGAGACACGTTCACACATAGTGACACACATCTAAGACATAGAGACGCGTTCACACATAGTGACATCTGAGATATAGAGACATGTGCACACATAGTGACACATTTAACACATAGAGACATGTGCACATATAGTGACATCTGAGACATAGAGACGCGTTCACACATAGTGACACATCTGAGACATAGAGACACGTGCACACATAGTGACATCTGAGACATAGAGACACGTGCACACATAGTGACATCTGAGACAGAGACACGTGCACACATAGTGACACACATCTGAGACATAGAGACACGTGCACACATAGTGACATCTGAGACATAGAGACATGTGCACACATAGTGACATCTGAGACATAGAGACACGTGCACACATAGTGACATCTGAGACATAGAGACACGTGCACACATAGTGACACACATCTGAGACATAGAGACACGTGCACACATAGTGACACACATCTGAGACATAGAGACACATGCACACATAGTGACATCTGAGACATAGAGACACGTGCACACATAGCGACATCTGAGACATAGAGACACGTGCACACATAGTGACACACACATCTGAGACATAGAGACACGTGCACACATAGTGACATCTGAGACATAGAGACATGTGCACACATAGTGACACACATCTGAGACATAGAGACACGTGCACACATAGTGACATCTGAGACATAGAGACACGTGCACACATAGTGACATCTGAGACATAGAGACACGTGCACACATAGTGACATCTGAGACATAGAGACACGTGCGCACATAGTGACATCTGAGACATAGAGACACGTGCACACATAGTGACACATTTAAGACATAGGGACACGTGCACATATAGTGACATCTGAGACATAGAGACGCGTTCACACATAGTGACACACATCTGAGACATAGAGACACGTGCACACATAGTGACACACATCTGAGACATAGAGACACATGCACACATAGTGACATCTGAGACATAGAGACACGTGCACACATAGCGACATCTGAGACATAGAGACACGTGCACACATAGTGACACACACATCTGAGACATAGAGACACGTGCACACATAGTGACATCTGAGACATAGAGACACGTGCACACATAGTGACACACATCTGAGACATAGAGACACATGCACACATAGTGACATCTGAGACATAGAGACACGTGCACACATAGCGACATCTGAGACATAGAGACACGTGCACACATAGTGACACACATCTGAGACATAGAGACACGTGCACACATAGCGACATCTGAGACATAGAGACACGTGCACACATAGTGACACACATCTAAGATCATTGGGACTGACTAATTGCTTTTGATAGGGTTTTGATAACTTTCATAACCTCAGATACAGACTTCAGCACTTTTAATCTCCTCAGTGATATTTTAAGAGAAAGTGAAGAACAAAAATAGAGTGGGAAAGCCGGGCCATGATGTACCTGATTTCAGCCGAAAACGACATCCGGTGTCCGTCAGCAGGTCCCAGGAGGGACGCTATGGAGGCAATGGGACAGATGAGTTTACATTGTTTATTCTTTTCCAGAACCCCCTCCCCCCGTCTTTCTTCCTTTTTTTCATTTACATGGGACTTCTTTACATGGGACTTCCTTTGGCCTTAAAAACCAATCACAGCTCAGCTTTCATTTCTCTCATTGTTCTCGTGAAATGAAAGCTGTGCTGTGATTGGTTGCTATGTTAACTGTAATTGGTTGCTATGGGCATCTACCCATACTTGATTGTCATCAGTGATTTTGATCATGAAATCAAAAAGTTTGTATCCCTCAGGTTCCAAAATTACATTTATATCTTGTCTATATGTTATATAAGCCTCTGCAAGATTTCATTTTTTGGTCTGTATATTGGTCTATATACTATACTCTCCGCACTCCTTATCCTAGGCAGGAAGTACATGTATATGGTGAAGAATTGACAAAATCTATAAAACATGGAGCAAAACCCATGCAGTAGAGTCAGGTCAGTCCCGCTGTAAATGACATGTGGGGCTGTCACAACATGACGCCTATAGCAGTTGTCTGTCACCGTAAAACTGCCAAACAGCTGTTAGGAAGCTACAACATAAGTATTGTTGACGCCACAAGATCTTCTTATAGGTAGTCAGTGTTAAACCACCCCAGAAACATTATACAGGTATGTATATATATATATATATATATATATATATATATATATATATATATATGTTTTTTTTTTTTTTTATGGCCCCATTCACACGTTCAGTGATTTTTCAGGTCCGCATATAGGTCGGCTATTTGTAATCCGTGATCTGTGAAAAATAGTCGGTAACTGTGTCCGCGGTGCATCCACTGAAAGTGTTGAACTGATTTTTTAAAAATGTAACTAGTTTGCTTAGATTTGATCCGCGTTTTTGTGACATCCGTGCCGTCTGCAAAAAACACGGATTCCATAGACTTTTATTGGTAATCTGCACTAGGACATCTGTATAGTCTGGAGAAAAGAAGGGAAAGAGGGGACATGGTGGAAACCTTTAAGTATTTTAAAGGACTAAATAAGGTTTAGGAGGGAAGTGTTTTTAGAAAAAAACTGAACTCAAGAACAAGAAGACACAGTGAGAGGTTATCTGGGGGATAGATCAGAAGAAACATGAGAAAATATTACTTTACTGAAAGAGTAGTAGATGCTTGGAACAAACTTCCAGCAGATGTGGTTGATAAATCTATAATAACAGAATGTAAACCTGCCTGGTGTATACATATATCTATCCTAAGATAATAAGAAGGGAAATACTAATAGGGCAGATTAGATGGACCCAGTGGTCTTTTTCTGCCACCAATCTTCTATGTTTCTATGGACATGTCCTATTTTTTTGTGGTGCGGATTGTAGATCCACAATAGAATGAACTGTGTGAATAGCCCAATAGAAATCTATTGGCAATAAGTTGATCCGTAAATGCGGATCCTCAATCACAAACAACTTTGCTTGACTTGTGAATAAGGCCTATGATAGGGTCTCAGCATTGATCACTACCATAATCTGGACACCCCCTTAGGTCTGAACTTCCTCTTATCCCTGCAGTGTGATGGCATGCTGTCCACAATATAGACAACATATAAATGTAGAGGCTGCATTTGGCTGACAACCATCGTAGGCGGACAGGAACACTACAAATGGCATTGAAGTTTAATATTAAGTATACTGACGTATTTTTAGCATTAGGAAAGGAAACTCCCTTTAAGACTTTATTGTATGATGCACATCAGAGGAATGCCTGTGGTCTTCTACTTTCGCATTGCCTTTTACATGTGAATGGGACGTTCCTCATTTACAGCTGACGTGTATTTCCATGAAGTCGACACCTGCTGCTCCACTGTTTCCTCTTCTCACACTGAATGTGTATTTGTAGACACTGAATGAAAGGGATTCTTTCCTGCCACCTGGGATATACACAAATACCATCCATTGCTCATGTTATTCTCTATATACATTGCATCTGCAACTGAATGAGGTCACCGCGTGAATCATATGGGTGTCTGCATTAAAACAATGCCTAAAGGTTTACTGCATTTCCAATAACCTGGATACCCCCCCCCCCCCCATAAAATATATATTGGTCATATGAGCTACAGTAAAAACTAAAATAAAAAAAACCCAAAAACAACGTCTGTCATTTTGAGGCCAAATAACATCCGTTATTTTACAATGACGTCTGAAATTTCAAAATAACGGATGTTATTTGGCCTCAAAATGACGGACATCCTAAAAGCCGGCCATCAAACGGCCAAAAATAGACGGTTTGTGAACCTAGCCTTACAGGTAATGAACATGATATAAAGAGAACTTCTGCTACTGCTTTGCAATATAAATAAATGGTGCCTTTCCATGATGCTAACAGCTGACGTACATGCTGCAGGTTAGGGCTGTTATTAGAGGATGTCTTCCTTAGACAACCCTTTTGAATCTCCTGCATTAAATGGGTATTCCAACTTAAAAAATTTTTATTCAAATCAACTGGTATCAGAAAGTTAGATTGATTTGTAAATTACTTTTATTTAAAAATCTCAAGTTTTTCCATACTTATCAGCTGTTGTATGCCCTGCAGGAAGTTGTGTTTTCTTTCCAGTCTGACACAGTGCTCTCTGCTGACATCTCTTTCCAGGACAGAAACTGAGCAGATCAGTAGCAAATTCCCATAGAAAACCTCTCCTTCTGTGGACAGTTCCTGTCTCGGACAGAGGTGGCAGCAGAGAGCAGTCAGACTAGAAAGAACAAACCATTTCTGAAGGGCATACAGCAGCTGATAAGTATGGGGAAACTTGAAGTTTTTAAATAGAAGTAAATTACGAATCTATATAACTTTCTGGAACCAGTTGATTTGAAAGAAAAAGTTTTTTCGCCGGAATACCCCTTTAAGATGAGGTCATCACTGATTTATACAGAGCACAGTCACTTTTTTTTATGTTTTCAGTTTACCCTTTACTTCGTTACATCTCCAGCATTATCTTAGGGGGTGTTTTAGGGCATTTGATGTAAATCTATGAAGAATCCACAGCCAAATACCTATTTGGGCTATTATCAGCTGTACAGGCTAATGTCGCCCAGTGTAATAGGGCAAACAATCAGTTGATAGACAAGCAAGAGCTCATTCATTGGTTGATCCAGCCGAATCATTATTCATAGGCTACACATCTGCATGTGTAATAGGTGCGGCCAATGGCTGATTAGGCTGCATGACTGATCAGGCCTTGGGAAGGATCTGTAAACGATCGCTGATCACAGAGATGGGTGCTTGTTCACAGACAGGATCATGGCCTTAGAGGTGATGGTAAACCAGCATCAGCAAGATTAGGGGCTTGCTTGTAGAACCTTTACAAGGCTCACTCAATTGTGTGGCCCATTTTACTCCATTATTATTGCATGGGGCGAAGGGTGTCCAATGATTTTATTGGGCGCACAAGATTAAATCAGATGTTGAATGAGCATAAAAGGACCTTAAAGGGAATGTGTCACCTAAATTTTCTTTTACTGAATAGAATCTGATACTAAAACTTGTTCTTTTATTCTAATCTGTTTCTATTTTCTGACTTTATTTTTTTTATTTATTTCACTATTTGTACACTGTTATGGAGGCCTCCATATTGCCTGGACTGTTTTTAACAGCATTTAGTGACATGCTTTACAGCAAGACTCATGGACATAGACTGCAATAGACATAACCCCTTAAGGGTAGGGCCAACTGTCACTTTTGCATCTTCCTTTTTTCCTCCTCGCATTCTAAGACCCATAACTCTTTCATTTTTCCACCTACAGGGCCCTGTCAGGTCTTGTTTTTTTCAGGAGCAGGTGTACTACTTTGTAATGGCATCTTTCAATCTGCCATAAAATGAATGACGGAACCCCTAAAATATCATTTATGGGGTGAACTTGGGTCAAAGAATGTGATTCCGCAAATTTTTGGGGGGCTCCATGCTTACGTAATGCACTTTACAGTAAAACTGGCATTTTTCGTTTATTCTATAGGTCAGTCTGAACACAGCGATATGCATGGTTACTAGGTTTTCTAACGTTTCACTATTTTTATTAGCAGTAAAACATTGTTTTTGCAAATAGGCATATTTAAAATGGCCGTATTGTGACTCCTTTAGAGCTTTTATTTTTTCACCTACGGGGTCGTATGGGGTGTCATTTTTAGGGTCATGATCTCTAGTTTTTATTAGTAAAATTTTTTTCTAGATCAAACGTACTGATCGCTTTTTATTAATTTTTTAATACAAAAAAATGGCATTAAAAAAGGCAATCTTTATTTTCACGCTGTTCACCGTGTGGGAATAGTATTGTTTTATTTTAATAGATCGGACAATTACGCATGCTCTGGTATATAATATTTTAATTAACTTTGTTACTTTCTATGTGTTTTATGAAATGGGACGGGGGGGGGGGTGATTTTCACTTTTATTAGGGGAGGGGCTTTGGGGCATTTTGTAAATTTTTTATTGATTAATTTTTTTACACTTTTATAGTTCCCTTAGGGAACTATTACTTATATACATCGGATTGTATACACTGATCCCTGCTATGCAATAGCATAGCAGGGATCAGTGTTATCTGTGATCTTCTGATTCAGCCTGCCTGTGGCAGGCTGAATCAGATGACCGAACCGAGGACTGCACGAAGGAAGGTAAGAGACCTCCGGCAGTCAGGAAATGCGATCGGTAAGTAACCGGAGATGCTCTGGTCACTTAAACGCTGCGGCGTGTAGTAAAGCAGCCGTGTATATGACTGTAGTAAAGCAGCCATGTATATGACTGTAGTAAAGCAGCCGTGTATATTACTGTAGTAAAGCAGCTGTGTATATGACTGTAGTAAAGCAGGCATGTATATAACTGTAGCAAAACACGGGGGGAGATTTATCAAACACTGGGTAAAGTGAAACTGGCTCAGTTGCCCCTAGCAACCAATCAGATTCCACCTTTCATTCCTCACAGACTCTTTGGAAAATGAAAGGTGAAATCTGATTGGTTACTAGGGGCAACTGAGACAGTTTCACTTTACACCATGTTTGATAGATTCCCCCCCCCCCCCCCCCCCGGGATGTTGCTTAGATCTGACACAATTATGACACAATTATAATCAACAAATCATGAAACTTGATGCTTTTAAAGTGAAGAGTAAAACGAGGAAATTAAAACATTGAGGTTTTATAGTACAATAATATGTGTTTGACAGAATTAGGTTATTACATTCAAAGCAATATTTCACATTAGCAATAGAACATACAGGGAAATATAACATATAGCTATACAATGACACCAGGCACTTCATTATCTAACATTACAAAGAGATCTAGGCTGGCGACTACTGAAGGGTTAAGTATTCTAGACAATTGTTCATCCTGACCTGAGAAATGTGAAGTAGTGGTAAATCTTGTATTACCACGGGCAGCCAACAAGATCCATCATCTTGGTCATCGATAGATCCTGGCCTGTTTGAGGCTCCATACTTAACGGTGGTGGGCTTCAAGGCTTCTCCTATATCTAGGCCAGTGATGGCTAACCTTGGCACTCCAGCTGTTGCAAAACTACAATTCCCATCATGCCTGAACAACCAAAGATATGGCTTTGGCTGTCGAGGTATCATGGGAATTGTAGTTTTACAACAGCTGGAGTGCCAAGGTTAGCCATCACTGCACTAGGCCGTCTTGCCAGAATACAGTCAACAGTACATACTGAGGTTGTATCAGCTAACACTATAAATAATTCCCTCAATTAATCTGATTATTATTAAAAAAATTAATAGTACAGAATAGCGTTTGCATAGACAATCGGACTGTGAAGTAGTGAGCATTAGAGACAATTACTTTGGAGGATCATAAATAAGCAAAATCACCCGACCCTCAAGACCCTACAATATAATATTGAAATGATTTTCCTAAAGGGCCTTTTACACAGGCTGATTATCGGCCAGGAGCGTTGTAGGAAAAGCTTCTGCGGACGATAATTGGCCTGTGTAAAAGTTACAGTGATCACCCGAGGACCGGGCAAATAATGCTATATAGGCACAAATAAACTGATGAAAAAAAAGAAGGTAATGAATAAAAAAAGAAAAAAAAAATGTGGTTCCACCTATAGGGTAGTAGTTTATAATACATTATAAGGCTATGTTCACACTACGTATGTACTGTAGTGATTACGGTCGTGATTACTACGGGCCTTATGTAGTGCTGCCGCTGAGGGAATCCCACATAGTTTACAGTCCGGCCGGGATCCCTTACACTGTGAGAACATGGCCTAAGAGTGCATAATCCGTAGCTATTGTTTTAATATAAAGTCATCTGCTGGATATCTGGCCAAGAAGTCCAAAAAAAGTCTTTAGGTGCTCCTACACCTTTCATAGGGGCACCTTACACCTTTTGTAAAATGTATGGGGGTCTCCCGACACACTATGGTATGGTATGCTGGATTTTCCTTCCCGACTCTTTTCCAGCATGCTTCTCTCTTGTTTACAGTATCCACATCACGCCCAGCACACTTATAAATGTTACCATATTAGTATTTATTAACCCTTTCAAGACCAAGCTCATTGATGTCCAGGTCAAATGAATGCAATGTTCCTCCCCGCCTTCTAAGAGCCATAGCGCTTTTATTTTTCCACCTACAGGGCTGGTTGGGGTGTCATGTTTTTCTCTATGATCTCTAGTTTTATTATATTATCTTTGTGTAAAAGAAAATTTTTTATCGCTTTTTATTAATTTTTTCCTGAAAAAAAATCAGGAATCCTGTTTTTTTTTTCCGTTGACGCCGTTCACAGTGCGGGAACAATAATCTTATATTTTAATAGATCGTACAATTCCACACGCTGCGATATATAATATGTTTATATATTTTTAATATTTTTACAATGGGCAAGGAGGAATATTAAACTTTTATTGGGGGGTTTATAAGGGGCTTTTTAATACTTTTAAAAACTTTTTTTTTTACACACTTTTTTTTCACTCTAAAACATGCAATCATTAGATTGCATATACTGATCTATGCTATGCCATGGCATAGCATAGATCAGTGTTATTGGCAATCTATGCATAGAGCCTGCCTGACAGCAGACTCTATACATAGATCGCCGATCTGACAGGACGGAGGTAAGTGGATTATCATTTTGTCATTATGCCCCCCGGACACTGATGTATGCAGGGCCACTCTCACTGCAGCGGTCCCGCACATATCAAACCCCTCACAGTAAGGTATGTACATGTACATTCCTACTGCACGCGGTATGTGCAGTAGGAATGTATATATACCTACTGCTGATGTGAAGGGGCTAAGCATTCACAATATATAATGGTACCACTAACTACTAAGGACCACGGGAGAAGTTTATGCCAGTGTTTGGCATAAGAAAGTCACACTTTTTTAAAACTTTTTGCTACGCGACCCTGTGCTTACCAGAAGCAGTTGGGGCTTCCCTAAAAGGGGGTGTGCATATTTACTATAGTTTACACCAGTAACTGGCATAGAGTACAGTTAATAGTTTTTGTAGACGTCTCAGGGTCCTATTAGACGAATTGATTAGCGATTAATGATCACAAACGAGATTGTTCATTGTTAGGGTCCATTTACACGGAAAGATTATCTGACAGATTAACTGCCAAAGATTTAAAGCCAAAGCCAGGAATGGATTTGAAGAGAGGAAAAAACTCAGGCTTTCCTTTATGACTCTGTTTATAGTCTGTTTCTGGCTTTGGCTTCAAATCTTTGGTAGATAATCTTTCTGAGTAAATGGACCCTGATCCTGAAATTGTTCACCATATTACACAGAACGATAGTCATTAGTCACCATCGTTACAATGATCATTACTACGATTGCTTACTCCATCTGATCCCAGCAAAAGAAGGAACAATGTGCAATTACACTGAATGAGTAGTGAACGAATGTGGAATTACAGCGAACGATTAACGATGATTTTAGGGTAAGATATAAATGAACGATCAATGGCACACGAACGATTTTTCGATTGTTACCTGCAATTACACAGGAACGATTATCGTTTAATTTGATCGAAATAACGATTTTCCACACAATAATTGTCCAGTGTAATAGGGCCCTAAGGCTGCTACAGGGGCAGCTCCAGATGCACCGAATTCATTATGAGTAGGCATGGTCCGAACCCGCTGAGGTTCGGGTTCGGCTGAACCCGAACGCTCGGCATCGGATTCTCGCTGTCTGCCCGCTCCGTGCAGCGGGCTGATACAGCGGGAGGACCACCTGGAAAACTATGGCTATGGCTGTATCCCAGTTTTCCAGGCGTTCCTCCCGCTGGATCCGCCCGCTGCACGGAGCGGGCAGACAGCGCTAATCATTGCGGATGGTTCGGGTTCGTACGAACCCCGTCCGAACTCGGTTCGGACCATCCCTAATTGTGAGTCCACTGACTCTTCATTCGACACACCCATTCTTAGTAAAGCCTTCCATGAGTTCTAACTATTTCATTGCTGTTTATTCAACCTCACAACAGGATAACCCAGAGCATGGTTCCTGAATAAAGAGCCTATAAAATTACAGTATCTATACTCACCATTAACATACATTAAAACAAGAGCTGCATGCGTATTCTTACTACCTATTTTGCTTTCTTACGCTGGAGCCTGTGGTTCAGCGTAATTCAGCTTGATTGGCTGTTTTATATTACGTTATATTCAATACTTTGTCTGTTTTTCTTGCATTGTCAGCTTATTTGTGCCTATACAGTACATAGTAATTTTCTCCTCGTAAACTTTGTGTCATATTGCTCACTCACATTTAAAGGGTCCCCCCCCCCCCCCAATAAAAATGTATCAAAAAGTACATTGTTACATGCGAGGGTCTTCAGACCCCTCGCATTCAGTTCGGGTATAGGTGATCGACCTGGGAGCTCTCAATACTATTCGACAACCAAGTCGAGACACTCTGTGAGCTGACTCATTTTGCATTGGTGGATCATTCCTTGAAGTCTGCTTAGGTATAGGTAGTCTTTTGGTTACATTGTTTTGGCAGTGTATATATGTTCCTATCATTACTTTATATGCAGTATTATCAGGCTTTAAGGCCCAGTAAACGGGCAGTGTTCAGGACGTCATCCCGGGTAAGGTAGCAACCGCTAAGTTGTCGGTAACCAGTGAAGGACTCCCGTCCGTGTAGTACCCTCCAGTTGTCCACAAACAGAACCTGAAATAAGAGAAATTAGTTAAGTAAGGAACACTCAGAGTCCAACCTTGGCCTTTAGACTGTAGAACAAAAGTGGAGAAAATAGCAGAGACATTAGAAGGTAGCAAGAGCTTTCAAGGAGCCAACTTGACTATTCTTAAGCACCATGATAATAAGTACTTTTATAGCCCGCACAGCTCTGGGAGTCGGGTCGTGACATCACCATGTTATCCATGAAGTGACATTACCATGTTATCCAGGAAGTGACATCACCATGTCATCCAGGAAGTGACATCACCATGTCATCCCAGAAGTGACATCACCATGTTTATCCAGGAAGTGACATCACCATGCCATCCAGGAAGTGACATCACCATGTTATCCAGGAAGTGACATCACCATGTTATCCAGGAAGTGACATCACCATGTTATTCAGGAAGTGACATCACCATGTTATCCAGGAAGTGACATCACCATGTTATCCAGGAAGTGAAGCCTTGATGCAGTACTAAGTGTAGGGAAAAAAGCACTTTATAAGCATTTCCCGTAATAAGTGTATATTGGTGATTTGTCTAACTTTGGGAAGGGGCAATACAATACTTAAAAAAAAAATTGGACTTCTCCTTTAAGACCAACGATTAGTAGTACATCTGCCCCATGAAATGTACTCACAAAATCATGATGTAGCTCACGTAAAACATTCATCAACATAATATTCATCCTGGTCAGCACTGGTGTGATAGCAAGAAGACTGCCACAGGCCCAAGTTTTCACAAGTTCACCAGAAGATTTTGAAATATTCTTAGAAGTGATGTAATCGGTGGTTTTTGTATCACACGTAAAACAGCAATAAAAATGTTTTCAAAGGTTTTCTTTTAAAGGACAACTCCCATGAAAAACTTTTTCCCAGTAATTGAAGCACATTACAAAGTTATATAACACTGTAATATACTTCAATCACCTGTCTGTCCTCCTTCCCTGTCTTTTCCCCCCTCAACCCCCCACCAGGAAGTGTAAGAAACTCCTTCATACCTAATTACTGTCGTCACCAGGCTGCTCTCTCAGCTCCTTCTAGTGACGATGAGTCATCAGCAGGAGGGCTGCTCTAGCTCCTGTTACACCAGCCTCCCCCTCCCCTGCCTGGTCAGGTGACTCTGCTTGCTCAGCTCCCATTGGCTGAGCAACTGTAAGCCATCTGTCATTCTGCAACTCAATAATGACTCGTGACTGACTCCCGGCACATAACCAGCTACAGGACCCCCTCCCCCATACTCCCTCCTGCTGCCGAGTGGACTCAGTGAGTGAGTCATGTCACTTGCTTATCTTTCTCCTCACTCCCGGCATGTCAGCTACACAGACGTCTTATCTCTCCCCTGCTGCCCTGATCTAATTAGGGACGGCGATCCTGCAGAATGTACACTACAGTGAGGTGAAAGTATGTGTGTGCAGCCGGGGGCTAGGTTCACACTATGTAACTGTGCAGCTGTATTTTTTATGCGGCTGTAAATGCGGATGAAACTACGGCCGTGGGAAAAAATAGACATGCGGCTCAAAACATACGGTCATTTACTTTGAAATCTGGTTCAACTAAAAATAACAAATAAAATCTTAAGAAAGTGATGCAAACACCTCTGGATGCATCTGGGAAAGCAGGGAAACAGTTTACATGAATTGCTATTACCGGGGTTTGCGATCCTCTGCAGTATGCCGATGTCTCTCATGGTTAATCTATTAAAATAATAAAACACATTTTCGTTGTAATAAAGTGCCTTTCATTGTTCACTAATTAAATTTAAACTAATCCATCATTTTGCAATTAAATATACTGTTAAAATAAATAGATATATAAATAAATGTATATTTATATATATATTTATTTTTTGACAGTATATTTAATTGCACAATGATGGATTCGTTAGAATTAAATTATTGACCAACGAAACTGAATTTATTTAATCGAAAATGTGTTTTATTAATTAAATATTAATTAGTACAGGAAGCTCCATAAGCCGTTAATTCATATTGCCGGCAAAAGAGCATTCTGTACTAATCAACACTTTACTTTAATGAAAACATCAAATGTTTCTTCTAATTATGTTATGACAATAGCATTATTAGAAGAAACATTTAGAATTATATGTGCGCTCAGCTGATTGGCTGATCGGCTGAGCGCACATATAATGAGCCGGTCCGCAGCACAGTGACTTCATTGTGCTGCGGACCAGCGAAGAGGACACATCGGGGTGAGTATAGAGCTCTCCCCACCCCCTCCCCAGCACTGCACCCCTCCCAGCAAGGAAGGGGGGGTCAGTTAACCCCTTCCTTGCTGGGATGGGTGCAGTCTGACATCAGTCTGGCCCCCAAGGGGTTAAGGGGGATGCAATACATCCTCCCTTAACCCCTTGGGGGCCAGACTGTAAGCAGCGATCTGTAAAGATGCTGCATACTGTAAGGTGCACAACACCGCTCACAATGATGGGTGTTGTGCTCCTGTTTGTGTGTTTTTTGTGTGTTTCTCCCTTTTTGTTTTTCAGATATCGGTATCCTGGGGATTACGTCGGATTCCATGGACTACGTCGATGACCAGCGGTTGTTCTTTGAATTTTTTTTAATAAAATGGTCAATGAGGGGTGTGGGGGTGTTTTTATTTGAATAAAAAAATTTGTAAACTTGTGTCTTGTCTTTATTTCTTTACTTTATAGACTTAGTAGTGGAAGCCGTCTAATAGACGGAATCCATTACTAAGTTGGGGCCTAGTGTTAGCCGGTATAAAATGGCTAACACTAACCCCCTATTATTACCCCAGTACCCAATGCTACCAGGGGTACTGGGAAGAGCTGGGTGCCAGTGGTCCCGGAGCGTCAAAATTGGCGCTCCTGGACCGGGCGGCAGCAGGCTGGTAAGATTTAGGCTGGGGAGGGCCTAAACCAATGGCTCTTCCCACCCTGGTGTTACCAGGCTGCTGCTGTTTGGTTTTTAACCCGGCTGGTTATAAAAATAGGGGGGACCCTATGCGTTTTTTTTAAATTATTTATTTATGCAGCCCAAGTGCATCATGGGAAGCTGAAACCAGGAAGCAAGGAAGAAATGAAGAACAAGACTAGAAATCAGAAGGTACACAGGCGGAGGGAAATTCAAACAGTGACAGCTCAGGAGGGATGATAAGTATAAAAGCTAGGTTTCTGATTGTTTTTTGTTTTTTTTCCTTAGCGTGGGAGTTGTCCTTTAATGCTTCGCAGTTAGAATCAATGAGGACAGGAAAAGTAAGACCTAAAAACTGCATAGATAATAGTGTGGGAGTGAGAACTAGGTTTCGAACCTCAAACATCATGGTGGGAAATTTTATATATTTATAAAAATTAAAAAAAAATAATAATAAATAAGTAAATAATTATATATATATATATATATATATATATATATATATATATTTTTTTTTTTTTTTTTTTTTTTTTTTTTTTTTAAACACTTTTTAACCCCCCCTTTTGGGAAGATCACTGTTCAGGGGAGGGGAATGGTCTGATTCCATCTTTCCTATATATGTATGTAACCTTTCACTGCCATTGATGATGAGGAGGAGATTAGTGAAAGGTTCTCTCTATAGAAGTGCCAACTATTATTTATTTATTTTTAATTATTTTTATTACTTAATGCAATTGTTTTTATAAATCCTTTTAAATTGAATAGTATAGTTTACAATGGTATTCCATCCTCTCTTTTTACTACATTATCTGGCAATAGACCCTATGAAGATGTTTGCTGCGTAGGATGGGAGCTTCCCCTGACATACACTTTTCTGAAAGGCGAAGCTTTAAACAATCTATATCTATTAGTGATGTAAAATGATCTTCCATTACGATAGTGATAAGTAAAATATAATTTACAGGAAACTTTACTTCCTGTTTAGCAAAAAACCCACAATGAATAACTATTGTCTCGAAACATCCTATAAAGCATTTTAACCCTGACACTGCACGGACATGCCATTATATTTTGTTATAGCTTAAAGCGTAACTGTCATTTTTTATTTTTTTTTTTGCAGAAATCAGTAGTATAAGCAACTTTAAGAAACTCTATAATAGGTTTTATTAGGCAAAAAAATACTCTTTTTGTACTCAAACAATTTCCCAGCCTCCCCCCCCTCACTTCTTACCTGTGCATTATCAGGCAAATTCGACTTTATTACAGAGAAGCCTATGGAGGGGGGAGGGGCCGAGGAAGATGAGTGAGCAGGAAGAAGAAACATAAAGCTCAGCTGTTTGTATACTGTCTGGGCACCTAAAACGCTGGATTCAGGGGTGAGAAAGGTCAGTGCTTATCTAGGAACTTGCTGAGAGAAGATTGCAGGGTGTTGTGCTGTGCAGGACTGCTCCGTGCTCACTCACTCCTCTCAGCCCCTCCCCTCTCCATAAAGCATAATGGACACAAAAATCCTACTTCTTCTGAAGTCAGGGGGGAGCTAGGAAAACAGCTTTTTCAGTACAGAAGGGAACTCTTTTAATAAATAAAACCTATTACAGAGTTTCTTAAAATTGCTTGTACTATAGATATTTATTGTTTTCAGAAAAATGACCCTAAAATGACAAGTTACGCTTAAACCCCTTAGCGTCCAATGACGTATCTGATACGTCATGGTGACTCGGGGGGAGTTCAGAGAGGGGTCCCGCCGGGACCCTGCTCTGACCGCGCTGCTCCCGGCTGTTATGTGCAGCCGAGGAGCACCTCTATTAGCCGGCACAGGTCCCGTTGCTGCGTTGGCTAATTAAGCATCTAAATGCAGCTGGTGTCTAGTGGGACGGATCTCCCCCCCCCCCCCCCTGTTCTTCTGGCCGTGCCGGGACTCAGCGTCGCAATGACGCTGATCCTGGCTCGGCAATACATTGCACTGGTCTGCAGCAGGCCAAAGCAATGTATCATCAATCTAATGGATCTTTGCTGTATATATACACAGCAATGATCTCTATGAGAGATCAATGCTGTGTATATACAAGTCCCCCAGGGGAACTTCCAGTTACAGTAAAAAAAGTTAAAATGTTTTTTTATTAATAAAAAATCCCATTTTATAAATATAAATAAATAAATAAACAAACATATTTGGTATCGGCGTAATAGCCCAAACTATTAAATTATCACATTCCTGATCTCGCACGGTAAGTGGCATCAGCGCAAAAACAGTGCAAAATTGCGCATTTTTGGTCGCATCAAATCCAGAAAAATGTAATAAAAAGCAATTGAAAAGTCGCATATCCGCAATCAAGGTACCGATAGAAAGAACATATCATGGCGCAAAAAATTACACCTGACACAGCGCCATAGACCAAAGGATAAAAGCGCTGTAAGTATGAGAATAGAGCGATTTTAAGGAACGTATATTTGTTAACAATGGTTTGAATTTTTTAAAAGCCATCAGATAATATAAGAGTTATACATGTTACATATCGTTGTAATCAAAACGACTTGAGGAACATATATAACAAGTCAGTTTTACCCCAGGGTGAACGGCGTAAACATGAAACTCCCTGAAATGAAAACAAATTCCTTTTTTTTTCAATTTGACAGCGCAAATTGTTTTTTTGGGGGTTTCTTAGCATATTTTATGGTAAAATAAAGTCTTTAGTTTTTCTCTAGGTGAAAAAATGCAAGCGCCATGGCCTTTTAAACATAAAAAGGAAAAAGCAAAAGCACAAAAACGAAAATTGACTTTGACCTTTAGGGGTTAAAGTTCATACATTATCTTGACCCTGAAGGCTTAAAGGGGACCTGTTACCTCGGCTGCAGGGGTGAAGCCCGCCTGACCCCCCCCCCCCGGTAGAGCCCCTTATACTTATCCCTCTCTCAAAGTCCCGGTCCCGGACCCCATCCCGCCGCCAAGAAATCCCGGTCAGAAGCAGTCATTCTCTATGGGCATCGGACTCATCTCTGGTGAACGCGCGTATGGCTTCCGACTGGGACTGGCGGGACGGGGTCCGGGACCGGGACTTCGAGGAAGGGGTAAGTATAAGTGGCTCCACCGGGGAGGGGGGGGGGGGTCGGGCGGGCTTCCGGGGTGACAGGTCCCCTTTGTAAAGGGAAATCAAATCACTTCCTGGACTCGGGCATTTAACCAAGTGCCCCCTGTTTGGCAGAATGGAGTTTGCCTGGTTAACCTATTACATGTTTTCATTCTAATTTTTGTATATTTTATCCCTTAAAGGGATGTTTAAACGAAATACACAAAAATTTGAACAAAAAAAAATCTAATACGTTTCTGCAGAACACATTAGAACTCCAGCGGTATGCCTGCAATTGTTTACGCCTCATAACTGGAAACCGGCACCCTTCAAACCCTACTGACACAGGTTTAGGACGGGTCAGACAATATATTGTACACTTTAGAAGCCAGAAATAGTATCAGTGACTATGTAATTACACCTACTGGCCAACATACTGAAGAGCTAGGCTTCAACTGGGACTGTTGTCTTTCCTGGGTCCTAACTGTGGCTCCCAGTACTCAGACACCACCAGGACTTATAGTACTGCAAAACACAATGGCAAGCAAGCAATCCACAAGAAAAAACATATAAGCACTGGAGATGAGTGAACTTCAAACATGCTCAGGTTTGTCTGAACCCGGACTGTCTGCATTTGATTACCAGTGGCCAAAGAAGTTGGATGTAATATTCTTTATGACAGTTGGCTGCAACCAACTGATATACTGCATGCCTAGGTTCGGACAAACCCGAACATGCTCAGGGTTCAATATTAGAAAGAAACACAGGAAACAATAAACAGATGGGAAAGAAGGACAAGAACATGACACTTTACAGATACTAGAAACACTTTAAGGCTGGGTTCACACTACGTATATTTAAGGCTGTATTTTTGAGGCTGTATAGCAACCAAAACCAGGAGTGGATTGAAAACACAGAAAGGCTCTGTTCACATAATGTTGTAATTGAGTGGATGGCCGTCATTTAATGGCAAATATTTGCTGTTATTTTAAAACAACGGCTGTTGTACTGAAATAATGGCCGTTATTTACTGTTATATGGCGGCCATCCACTCAATTTCACCATTGTGTGAACAGAGCCTTTCTGTGTTTTCAATCCACTCCTGGTTTTGGTTGCTATGAGGACCTGACTTGGGGACCAAATACTGCCTGAAATGTACGTAGTGTAAACATAGCCTAAACAGGCACTGTTATTTCAGCAAACATTGCATAAATCAATAGTGCAAGTGAATATAAGAAACTCTGTAATATATCTTATCAGACAAAAATGCTTCCTTCTCCTTTTATCAAGCATCTTACCTCATTACAACATTATAATGCTGTAATCTGCAGAAGTTGAACAGGCCCTAAATTTTTCAAAGTCTAATAAATAAAACTACTACCCAAACTATCCAGACCCGAGCAAGCAAGACTGCCTTATCAATTGCTCTGGAGCAGGCTATGAGATAGATGCAAGGCAACTGGCTTAAATTGAAGAGAAAACAGCAAGAAGATTCCTGCCCATTGTAGCAGTCTATAGGTTCTCTAAGTACTTTTCCTCTTGTTACTTTAAAAAGACAACATCACAAAGAGAGTAGTCTTCTTTCTTCCAAAAACAGTACAGCACCTGTTCACAGGCCATGAGGGGTATTGCAGCTCAGCCCCATGAACTTCAATTGACCAATGATGAAATAATATACAAAACCCATTGGTAAACATGGCACTGTTTCTAGAGGCAGACATGTTCTTGGACGTCCTGGCCTGGTGTGCCCTGCACATCTCTTACTGCCCATGGTGGCTGCTCCTATTCACTTTCTACAGGGTAATATATGGTCAGAAACATCAAAACACAGAATGTCACTGAACATTGCTGAGAAGTTATATTTCAGTATATAAAGTATAGGTTGCACACTATGTAGCGGAAGTATATTGGATCTTATCTGATGTTACCATAGCCGCTATCAGCTAAACTAATCTATAATACGTTACACAACCGACACCAATATGACCCAAAAAGCACAAAGACAAGTTTCCCCCGAGCTGCATACGTGATGTGATCTTTCCTGCAAGCTGCTGTATGTTAGCTAATATATTATATTATAACACACCAATAAAGGACAAGTTACTGTGGAGTTTATTAGACAATTGCTGACAGCCCTATATAACGATCATTGAGGGGATTGTGATGATACACGCAATCTACATGTACAAGAAAAACATATTTTACTGTCCCAGCTGTGCAACGGCAAGTGCCCAGAGGGTGGATCATTCATATTAAGTGCCCAGAGGCAGAGGGTGGATCATTCATGTGAAGTGCCCAGAGGGTGGATCATTCATGTGAAGTGCCCAGAGGGTGGATCATTCATGTGAAGTGCCCAGAGGGTGGATCATTCATATGAAGTGCCATGAAGGTGGATCCTTCATGTTAAAGGGGTACTCCAGCGAAAAGCTTTTTCCCAGTAATTGAAACACATTACAAAGTTATATAACTCTGCAATATGCTTCATTCTTACCTAATGACTGTTGACCTCAGGCAGCCATTTTGTGGCAATGACATCATCAAGAGGGAGGCGGGTCTAAGCCCTGTTAAGCCAGCCTCCCTTTGTCAGATGAATCAGGTTGCTCAGCTCTGATTGGCTAAACATGCTGTAAGCCATCTAACAGTTTTACAGAGTCAGTTAGACATCACAGGAGACAAAGTGCATCATGGGGAAGCCCAAACCAGGAAGTAAAGAAAAAATGAAGACACAAACTGGAGGTTCAGGGACCTGAAAACAGCGGGAAATTCAAACGGAGACAGACTCATGAGGGATGGTAAATGGGAATACTATGTTTATGATTGATTTTTTTTTAATCAGTGCTGGAGTACCCCTTTAAGTGCCCAGAGGGTGGATCCTTCTAGTTAAGTGCCCAGGGGGTGGATCCTTCATGTTAAATGCCCAGAGTTCTCTGTTTGAGCCCGTCCCCAGCACCTTCTCTCCTGTCTGGACACAACTGATGACAAATGCCAGGAGTGTACATGTGTCTGCTGGGGTTTCTCTTTACCACCTTATTTCACTCACTTATGTTTTGTTTTTTTTAAATATGATGGTACTTAAAGGGGTTGTCCGGCGATAAAAAATTATTCACAGAATAACACACATTACAAAGTTATACAACTTTGTAATGTATGTTATGTCTGTGAATGGCCCCCTTCCCCGTGTCCCACCCCCCCCCACCCGTGTACCCGGAAGTGTGGTGCGCTATACATTACCTGTCACGTGCCGACCACGGTCTCCGATCCTCAGCAGTGACGTCTTCTTCGGGCGGCCAGTGGATCTTCCCGAGTGCTGGCCGCCCTCTGCAGTGTCATCCGAAGCTCAGCCGCGATTGGCTGAGCATAACTGTGCTCAGCCAATCGCGGCTGATGACGCGGCCACGTCATCAGCTGCTCAGCCGCGATTGGCTGAGCACAGTTATGCTCAGCCAATCGCGGCTGAGCTTCGGATGACGCTGCAGAGGGCGGCCGGCACTCGGGAAGATCCGCCGGTCTCCCGAAGAAGACGTCACTGCTGAGGATCGGAGACCGTGGACGACACGAGATGCGGTGAGAATAATGCACTACACTTCCGGGGGTGGCGTGGGTGGGGGGAAACACGGGGAAGGGGGCCATTCACAGACATAACATACATTACAAGGTTGTATAACTTTGTATTGTTTCTGTAGGAAAGCAGCCATGTTTTTCAAAGCCTGGACAATCCCTTTAAGAGAGTCAGCTTGGTAAAGCATCCCTAAAGCTGTCCAGACACAAGATTTTGATGGAACAGAATGAGAATGATTACTGTCTGTGGGGTTGTGCCTGCAACACGCTAGAGAAAGCTTGAAATTACTTGAACAATTCAAGGGACAGCCAGTGAGACTACTACTTCATACTGCATATGGATTCCTCTATAATATTCATATTCAGCGTTTTCCTCTAAATCAGCTCCGCTCACCTTGCCTGGTTTTAATTTGACCCACAGCTCATTCTCCGGCTTCCTCAGCTCCGCAGTAAGGATGCGATGGGCGGTATACCATTGCCGCACTAGGTCATAGGGCACTGTGGTGATGACTGCACGATCATAGTTGTTGTACCTGAAGAAAGTAACAGGAAAAGTTCCTATGACAATTTGGATGCGGTACTGTGATATATACCGCTGCTATATAAAGAAGACTAGTTTGTGCATAATAAGTATAATAAGTGTATAGTAAGACCGCCACTAACCTTATCATATAAAGCTCTTTATTCCATGGATAAACATTTAATACCGGGCCAATGCCGATCATGTGATTGTGACTTCCTCCAACGTTCTCAATGTACTCATGTTTCAGGGGGATATTGGCTAGGATTTCAAAGGCTTCAGGGTGATGTTGTCGCACTTGGTCAGCAGAATAGAAGCCGTCTACCAGGAGAGTGCGCCCCCCGGTGCCCTCGTGCCGCAGGCAATGAAAAAGCTGCATTCTGCAACAGGGAAACACATGGGTTAAAGACGTATTCCGATACCAGAAAAATGTATTTAAATATAACTATCCCTGTCTGCAGTGTGGTTTTAATTCAGATACCCCTGACAAGAAGTTGTGTAGTTCTATTATTATTTTCAAAGGGGTGTTGTCTCAGCATCCACCCTGAATCTCCTCTCCTGAGACAACGCATCATCCTCTGCTGTCTCAGGAGGCTTGGCTGGATCTTGTCTTTAGCTAAAAAAAAAATATTTTAAATCAACTGGTGTCAGAAAGTGCCAGAGGTTTCTAATTGTAAAAAATCTCAAGTCTTCCAGTACTTATCAGCTGCTGTATGTCCTACAGGAAGTGGTGTATTCTTTTCAGTCTGGAAAGCAGGAGAGTTTTTCTATGGGGATTTGCTCCTGCTCTGGACAGTTCCTGACACGGACAGAGGTGGCAGCAGAGAGCACTGTGTCAGACTGGAATAGTAATAAGATATGCCCCTCTTTTGCACTTACAGTATATAATGTTGAGGAACAAGAATTTATAAGCAAACATCTAGTAGAGGAGGATGACCAATGATTTTTTGATATTTAAAACCACGGCCGTGGTTTAACATACTTTGACAGACGTCATTACAATCACGACCGTTGGTACATTATCCTAGTTTAGGTTGAGGATGGTCCTTTTGGATGGGGCTAATTTTAAAAGGTCCATTGACATTAATTAAAAAGATGGTGAAAAATAAAAATCAGTGTGTGAACAACATAAAATAACACTGTTTGCGTAATAACGGACACAAATTAATGACACAAACATTAATTTGATACCCACTGCAAACTGCGTGCGAACGTGGCCTATGATCAACATTTCCATCCAACTTCATCCAATATACTGCAAAGGTTCTTCATACTTTATTGCATATCCATGTACAGAAAGGCAACGTTTCAACCCATAGGGTCTTTATCAAGCTTGAGATGAGGGGGGGAGGTGTAGCAGGACATACTAGACCAGGGGTCCCCAAACTTTTTACAAGGGGGGCCAGTTCACTATCCCTCAGACCGGTGGAGGGCCGGACTATATATTGCTGTTATATCTGGTCTGCGGGAAGCTGTTGCAGCTGGAGGATGACACTGTCTCTGCCCATGAGGAAGAGGTGGAGTGGAGGCTCATACTGCTCATCTGTCTCTGGTCCAGGAGAGGAGCATTGGGGGTGGCTTAGGATGGTGGAGTTGTAGTTCTACCACAGCCACACAGGAGCATGCTTGGAGCTGTGTTTATACCAAAGCCACACAGGAGCATGCTGGGAGCTGTAGTTCTACCACAGCCACACATGCGCACTAACACACACACACACACACAGATACATACATATACATACATGTCACCAACACAGCAGTAGCAGTGGAGGATGACACTGTCTCTCAGCGGAGCATCATACTCATCTGTCTCTGTTGGGAGGGGGCCGGGGTTGGGCCATTTGTTGGTTGGGAGATGCTGTGGGGGGCGGGGGATGGTGCCATGCTGCAGTGTCCGGGGGAGAGGGGGCCATGCTGCAGTGTCCGGATAAATGGCCTCAGGGGGCCGCATGTGGCCCGCGGGCCGTAGTTTTGGGACCCCTGTACTAGACAATATAGCACTAGATACTAGACAGAATGCCCTTTAGATACTCTACAATCATAGAATAGGGGATAACAAGCTGAACTGTAAGGGGTAACGGGTAACTGTAAGGGGTCTGACCACAGGTCATATACATATAAGTCACATATAAGTCATATAGAGCATCATATACATATAAGTCATATAGAGCATCATATACATATAAGAAACAAATAAGTCATATACAGTGCTGAGGAGGGGGAGGATGAAAGAATTGACATATTCTCAGCTCCCTCGCTGGTGCTGGTATCCCGCAGCTCCGGTCCTGGACGATTTTGGGTGGGGACCTGGGACGTGATGTGTTAGGCCAGCTCAGCCAATCAGCGGCCGAGGCGGGACCCTGCTACAGCTGCTAACTGGCAGACCAGAGCTGCGAGCAGGAAGCTGAGAACATATTACTTCTTTCATCCTCCATTGCTCTGCCAAAAATCACTCCAGCCCAGAGTTCTCCTTTAGGCAATAATGAGCTCAGAATTTTGGGTCTATTCAGGTAAAAATAAAATGGTGTCTAATTGTGGACAATCACTTTGTTGCCACATACTCTGCCTTGTCTATCAGTGCTTCAATGAGCCGACATAAAGGGGGGGGAAGGATTGGTCTTGTATAGCAATTTGTTATACACTGACTCTTGGCCAAGCTTACATGGGTAATTGGGATTTAGTGCCTATATTTTTTACACAGCAGAGCATGGACATAAGAAACCTCAGTCAAAACTTTAAATCAATAGGAGTGTTGTGGGCATGCTCTGTGACCTATGCAGAAGTCAGTGTGTTGTGGGAATGCTCTGTGACCTGTGCAGAGGTCAGTGTGTTGTGGGAATGCTGTGTGACCTATGCAGAAGTCAGTGTGTTGTGGGAATGCTCTGTGACCTGTGCAGAGGTCAGTGTCTTGTGGGAATGCTGTGTGACCTGCGCAGAGGTCAATGTGTTCTGGGCATACTGTAAGACCTGTGCAGAGGTCAATGTGTTCTGGGCATACTATAAGACCTGTGCAGAGGTCAGGGTGTTGTGGGCATACTATAAGACCTGTGCAGAGGTCAGGGTGTTGTGGGAATGCTCTGTGACCTGTGCAGAGGTCAGGGTGTTGTGGGCAGCTCTATACCAGCGGTGTTGTCTTTCTCAGTAATCGTCCATGTGATGAAAATGAGATGACTGCTGAGAAGTGATCTATACAGAACAGGAAGTGACTCCATGAGGTTAGTGTGAAAGATTCTGGGACATTTTGGATTTATGATGAAATGTGTATTTGTATGGAAAAAAAATGTAAAAAATCATACGTTGTAGGGAAATCTCTAAAGGTTTCTTTATCAGTCAGGGTCGGATGATAGGAACGCTCTGTGTCTGGAGACAAGGTTGTCCCCATAGACTTACCTTATGAGTCCGCCCTGATCATGTGACACCGATCCGGGACAAATCACCTCCTATCACCAGGTGAGGGACGGTTTATTTCAGGAGCTTATATATCATCAAGTACAAAGCTAAGAATCCCTGCAGGGAGAGGGCGATGTAGCCTCCATTTTGCTGCATTAATACAGGAGTGATTTGGTAATTTACAGGCTGCTTACCCACAAGGCTCCTGGAAGTAGGTGGTGTCTGTGTGCCGGTCCAGGGCCAGTTTAGTATACGCCGTGTCTCCTCGTGAGAAATCGGATGTGAGGTCCCACATTTTACCATAAATAGTTTCCCTGTAAAAATGGTGAATGTGTCATTATAACACGATAATAATATACATAACCAGCATGATAATAACTATATAGTCAGCTCTGGGGTATGCCATATGTTTGTCTCTGGTTACAATGCATACCTAACACATATGCC
Source organism: Dendropsophus ebraccatus (assembly GCF_027789765.1). Classification (NCBI taxonomy): domain Eukaryota; kingdom Metazoa; phylum Chordata; class Amphibia; order Anura; family Hylidae; genus Dendropsophus; species Dendropsophus ebraccatus. The sequence continues at coordinate 81,391,309 of NC_091463.1, forward strand.
ATTCAATGTTCTATGTGTGATTACAAGTAAGTATCATGTGACCCGGGTGTTACCATCTTAGACACCAATTTAGATTTAGGCTGAATTCACACACAGTAATAGACAGCAGGGTGGCAAAGCTGCACTTGTTTATGGAGGTCTATGGGGGCTAGATCAGTGCTTCTGAAACTATGAGGCGCCCTCTAGTGGTTGCTGATTCATTATAAGTGACTATAGGGTTTTAAGGACCTTATAGGATGTCTGCAATCATCCGCAATCCACAATAACATTTTTCCGTAATCCATCTGTAATTCGTATTTTTCGTGAATCAGCAAAAAGGGGAAGGTGATTTATGGAATTGCAGATGTTACATCAGGAATTGCATCAGTTTTTTGCAAAAAAAAAAAGAAAAGAATTGCAAAAACATAGTGTAAAGCTGCACAATCCTCTCACTGGATGCAACAATCTCTGGTTTAGGAACATCATTAAGGTATTATTATTAATATTATTAGGAGACAAATGAAGGATGGAACAGCAATAGCTTTTTTGTATAGATTTCTACCACAGACGGTGAGGCCCCAGCCTCCTCTTGGTCATTCTGGCGAGGCTCAGGCATTACTTTGCTATGTTGGGTGAGGCCCCAGTAGATAAAGTCTGAGAAGCGCTGGGATAGGTGATCAGCCTGCTCACTATTCTGTATTGGCCACTGCTTGCTGTCTAGCCAGAAAGATTAGTTGACAGCACCACCTAGTGGTAAATAGTAGGATAACACATATTTACTGTCCGCATTCTACAGCCTGATTGTCGCTGTAACCAGGAGACGTATCAACTATTTAGTTCCATAGGACCAGCTCATAAACCTGGTCCCTCATACTACACTATCAGTCACCAAGCTACAGTGCCTTGTCATTCACTTCCCTTGGCGTCTTTCCTGTTTTGTTGCATTAGAATCTGGAATAAAGCAGATTTATATTTTATGACAAAATAGAAGAGGAATAAAACAAATCTTGCATGAAAAATAAATAAAAACTGAAAAGTGGTGAGAGCATTGTATTGTATTTATACCCTTATGTATGAAGCCTTAGGCTATGTTCACACAACTTAGGTTCCGTGGTAATCACGGCCGTTGTTACAACGGCTGTGATTAGTACGGAACTTATGTTGTGCTGAAGGCTAAGGGAATCCTGGCTTGAGTGTATACACATAGTATACGCTCCGTCCGGGATCCCTAGAGGCGCAGCGAGAAACCGACATGTCAGTTTTTGCGGCCGCTATTCAATGAATAGTGGCTGCAGAAAACCCTGTTAGCACACACTATGGAGCGAGTGGCTCTGGCCGCACGCCCCATTGTATGCAGTGGAGAGTTCTGATGCGGACGTACACGGATGCGCCCGCATCAGAACTTAGCGACACGAAAGATCATCAGGCCGATACTGCAATACCGGCCGGGATGATCTTTTCTAAGATCGGCCGTTCCGTGACCCAGCCGGGTCACGGAACGGCCAGTCTCTTACAAGGTGTGAACATAGCCTTATATGTATTCAGCAACTTATGTATTCACCTGCCATATGTAATCTTCAACACGATAGGTATGGAGGAAAAATGGGATTCAATCTCCCCACATCGCCTTTCCGACTGAATTGCCAAATTGCACCGGAGAATACCGGGCGAATAATAATCACAGTGTCTGTAATGACATAAATTTTTCTTTATTTGGTAGTAGATGCAGCATATAACTTAGCTCACAGCTAATGTATCACATCTCAGGTACGTTCCAGGTACGTCCTCCACCGCGGATGTTTCAGAGTCACTGTCCCCCCCTCTTCCTCATGCACGATACTGTGAGTCTTATCCACCCGGTATTCTCCAGAGCAAGTTGGCAATTCAATCGGAAATGTGATGTCAGCAATGTGGTGAGATTGAATCCTATTTTTCCTCCACAGTGGTTTCTGGGCTTGGTGGAGTCAGGCAGTGTGGAGGGTGGAATGTATTCATTCAGTGCAGACTTTATGCTTGTTTCTCCCATATGTATTCACCTGCCATAAATATTCAGACGCTTATATATTCAAATCACATATGTATTCACCTGCCATATGTAATTACCTGCCCTATGTATTCAGCCCTATATCTATTCACCTGCCCTATGTATTCAGCCGCTTATGTATTCACCTGCCATATGTATTCAGCCCTATATGTATTCAGCCGCTTATGTTTCACCAGCCATATGTATTCAGCCCTATATGTATTCAGCCGCTTATGTATTCACCTGCCATATGTATTTAGCCCTATATGTATTCACCTGCCCTATGTATTCAGCCGCTTATGTATTCACCTGCCCTATGTATTCAGCCGCTTATGTATTCACCTGCCATATGTATTCAGCCCTATATGTATTCAGCCGCTTATGTATTCACCAGCCATATGTATTCAGCCCTATATGTATTCAGCCGCTTATGTATTCACCTGCCATATGTATTCAGCCGCTTATGTATTCACCTGCCCTATGTATTCAGCCCTATATGTATTCACCTGCCATATGTATTCAGCCCTATATGTATCCACCTACCATATATATTCAGCCACTTATGTATTCACCTGCCCTATGTATTCAGCCGCTTATGTATTCACCTGCCCTATGTATTCAGCCGCTTATGTATTCACCTGCCATATGTATTCAGCCCTATATGTATTCAGCCGCTTATGTATTCACCTGCCGTATGTATTCAGCCGCTTATGTATTCACCTGCCCTATGTATTCAGCCCTATATCTATTCACCTGCCATATGTATTCAGCCGCTTATGTATTCACCTGCCCTATGTATTCAGCCGCTTATGTTTTCACCTGCCCTATGTATTCAGCCGCTTATGTTTTCACCTGCCCTATGTATTCAGCCCTATATGTATTCACCTGCCCTATGTATTTAGCCCTATATCTATTCACCTGCCATATGTATTCAGCCGCTTATGTTTTCACCTGCCATATGTATTCAGCCCTATATCTATTCACCTGCCCTATGTATTCAGCCGCTTATGTTTTCACCTGCCCTATGTATTCAGCCCTATATGTATTCACCTGCCCTATGTATTTAGCCCTATATCTATTCACCTGCCATATGTATTCAGCTCCTTATGTTTTCAGTCCTATGTAATACTTCCCCCTATGTGATCGCCCCCCCATATGAATTTTATTTCTTAGTTTTAATGCAACAAGACAAAACAGGAAACCACCAAGAGGGGAGAGGTGACTAATACAGCTTACATATCATGAGGATGGTTCTATAGGATGTGTAAGTTACCGGATATGGCTTATTCTCTCGGCCACTTTCTGTGTGTCTTCGCAGGTGGCTGGGACATCATCTACAAAGGCAATACCATAGAGAAGGAAATTGTGCAGAAAGTCTCTCAGCCCCTCGTTGGTCTCCATGAAATCCAAGTAACTAACGGCCGGGACGTTGGCCTCCTTATAGATCTTGTCATTCCACAGTATCCTCGGCTGAACCAGACGCTGTTTCTGTCCTTCATAGCTATTCTGTGACAACCAATTCAAGCCGTAGCGAGTCATGTGACCATCCGGCCCTGCAAGGGGGAACAATGATAAAAGTGACATTACATCCCCTGAACCGAGATCACAACCCCACAGTAGTGGGATAAGCCTCAGCACCATAACAGCTTCTACTCTGCTATCAGCATTTAGAAGTATGCTTTACAGCAGCCCCATAGACACGGGGAACAGAATACAGGAACTGCCTCTCTAGACTTCATCTAGTTTTCTAGGCATGCTCTGTGACCTCTGCAGAGGAGGGGAGCTGTGACCATCATCTACCGTAACTTGCCCTATTTTATCCCTTGTATAAACTAGTGTCACTCTTCACTGTAATCCTGTCTGTGATGGTAAGGAGGAGATTGCAGGCTGTAATGCCTCCTCACATCCCTATCCATGCTTGACTGACAGTCAAGTTTCCAGCGCTGAGCCCTACCTCCAAGTCTTGTTCATGCACATACATACATTAAGAGGGGAAGTGAGGAGGTGTTACGGACCTCAGCCTTCAGGGGATTTGGGACCGCCTCTTTGACACTCTGCACTGGAGAATAAAAGCATTATGGAAGCACAGACAGATATATCGAAGGTACCATGTGTCTCCTTGCCCTAACAGCTATCCAACAGCGTCGGCAGTTTGCAGCCTGAGTTAAAGATTCCTTTCAACCAGAATGAGATGGTTGTTTAAGATAAAAGTAATACATGAATCCTTACATGTGAGGTAGAGTGTGGTCTCATCTACCCGGACCTGTGCCGGTTTGATGTCTAGCTCCACGCTGGCTGTGTCCAGACTACGTTGGTTGGTTTTAACGTTATAACATGAAGCCGAGCGACAGTGATCTCGGAGCCACACGTAGTCAAAGCGCATGCAAGTGCTGGAGTACAACAGTTCTGTGGAAAGAAGACATTTGATAAAGTTTGAATAAAAACGTGCGGCATCGAATGAGGTTACCAGAAACTGACTTTAATGGAAGATGAGATACCATGCAGTTGAAATCAATAGGAGCTTCCTTACACGTCCTACTGTGCCGACTGCTGTTCAGTAACTCCCGGGAGTCCCTTTGGTGGTGTACTACTATTCCTCATTCTCTACTTTCAGGGACAGGGCTGGGCTGTTCTCCAGTAGTGCACACACATTGTTTCCTTTCCCTTACTTCTCTGGATAACTACAGCACAGTACATACTCTTGTCTTGAATGCCATGACATAGGGCTGTACTGGTCTGGGGATGACTTAGGGCCCTATTCCACCGGACGATTATCGTTCGCATAATCGTTAACGATTAACAATCTCAAACGACCGCTATTGCGAAAGACCTAAAAACGTTCACTCATTTCCATGGAACGATAATCGTTACTTATGATCGTATTTGCGATAGTTTTTTCTTTGCTATTTCTTCGCTATTGCGTTCGTATCTACTGCGAACGACCGAACGATGTCTTATTCAATGCGAACGATTTGCGAACGAGCAACGATAAAAATAGGTCCAGGTCTTATAAAGTGATCAACGATTTCTCGTTTGGTCGTTAACCGTTAACTACATTTCAACCGAACAATTATTGTTTAGATTCGAACGATTTAACGATAATCTGAATGATAATCGTCCGGTGAAATAGGGCCCTTACACTGTATGGTGCTGTAGATGGCATTTGGAGGGAGAAGGGGGTTACTCATGAACTGGGTTTGAAAGGTGCTATGCAAGCAGAAATGGAAGAAATGGCAGCAGCTTAACAAGGGTAACATCAAACACTAAACTGCTGCAGCTAAAGGGCAGAGAAGATAAAATTTTATTACAGTACTGTGGACATACAGCAGTAGGTACTCTGTTATTTATACAGAGGCAGCTGATACTGATAGTCAGGGATGAGTGGGACACCTTGATTTACCTTTTAGGGACAATATCAATCATCTTCAGCAGACAGACTGGCTCAGATTCCAGGTTCACAGCCCAGGTTCTCTCTCCTTCACATAGGACATGCTAAACCCCACCAAGCTCCCGCATTTCAACTTGCTGTTTATGTTACTTACTAGAGACAGATTTCCCTTAACAACAGGCAGTGAAGCCTTGGGAATCTATCCCTTTATTCTTGTTGACCTGTAACTGCAGCTCAGCTCCTATTTACCTAAACGAGAGCCGAGCTGCAGTTACACATCGTCACCACTGCACAGAGACAAACAATGGAAAGGCATGCTCAGGTTCGGATGAATTCAAGCATGCTCAAAGGTCGCTAATCTCTACTTATTACCCATTAGCATGTAGCTGCTTTTACGTAAGGTTGCACATATAGGAAGCTACAGCCGGTTTCTCTTTTTTTCCCCACAAAACAAAAATTCAGCAAAATTCTTTGGTTCCATTGTGCAACAAAAGGATGTGAAAGGTTTCAATAACTGAACTGAAGATAGAAGTCAAAGTTTTGCCTGTTGACCTTCCAGTCTACATAATGGAGCGAGGAATTTATTGTCAAAAAGAATCAAAACTAGAGCACGTGCCATTGAATACCGGTGGCTGAAGAAGTTGGATGCAGCCCTAGGGAATCTTGGAAAACATGCATACAGACTTTGGCCTATCACTATATCCATGTTTTTCAGGCAGCCTAAGAGCTGCATCAAACTTCAGCCACCGGTAATCAAATGCTGCATGCTCAGGTTTGGACGGACCCGGGGTGCACAATGTTTGCTCTTCTCTCATCAAAACCAACAATCCGATCTCCATTCTCTAGTCCTGATGTGATTACAGTATTAGGTACATTGCAGTATAAGAAATTGTCTTTTTTTGTCTCTTTCGGATGACAAACTATAACCAGTGTATAGTTCTGGTGGGCAAATAGTAGACTATGAGGGCCTCAGATGCAACCCCTTACTGAATATGAAGACTGCAAAAGACCTACAGTACATTAAAAGGGTTATCCAGTGCTACAAAAACATGGCCACTTTTTTCCCCTCACTTGTCTCCAGATTGGGTGGGGTTTCAAACTCAGTTCCATTGAAGTAAATGGAGCTTAATTGCAAACCACACCTGAACTGGAGACAAGAGAGGGGGGAAGTGGCCATGTTTTTGTAGCACTGGATAACCCCTTTAATGTCAGAAAGAATACAGGTCTATGCCCACCAAGGAAAGGTGCAGCATCCACGTACCACCCCTTTTCCCAGCTCTTGCCCCCTACTAGGTGTTGACTTGGTAAGAGAATGGTCTAATGTATGTATTAAGTGGAACTCCAGTCCAGAAGTGATCTTCTTACATGCCACAGATACAAGAAGATGACATTGGTGAAGTCTGTGATCTCGCGCCAACACTGATCTACAGATTTCTAAACAGCGCCCGAATCCCTTTAACAATATTAAGAGACTGGAGAGAACCCACAAGTGGCCGCAACCAGAAACTGGATGGATTTCTGGCGGTTTTTGGGTCAAGGTTGTAAGTGACCCCCATTCACTTAGGGCCCTATTCCACCGGACGATTATCGTTCAGATTAACAACTGAACGAGAAATCGTTGATCGCTTTATAAGACCTGGACTTATTTTATCGTTGCTCGTTCGCAAATCGTTCGCATTGAATAAGACGTTGTTCAGTCGTTCGCTGTAGATACGAACGCAATAGCGAATAAATAGCGAAGAAAAAACGATCGCAAATACGATCATAAGTAACAATTATCGCTCCATGGAAATGAGTGAACGTTTTCAGGTCTTTCGCAATAGCGGTCGTTTGAGATCGTTAATCGTTAACGATTATGCGAACGATAATCGTCCGGTGGAATAGGGCCCTTACACTGGCTGCATTGCCAGATATAAAGCCCCAGCATACCACAACTGTAGTAAATCTGCGCCTCCGTCATTGGATTGATGGGGTGCCCTTAACAATGTTGTACCAGATTGCCAGATTTTCAGTTCAAAGAATCAAAGCCTTCCAGCATTGTCTTGATAAAATTCCACTTTTACTCAATCCAATTAAAATAAAGAGGTGGAAGACCAAGGTCCAGCATAAGCCCACAGCATCAACCAACGTGTTTCTGGTACCTTCCAATATACTTTATGTTTTCAAAATATTTGTTTGCTGTCAATGGACGAGAACGCTCTAGTTCTGCGTCAGTCGGTGTGTGTGTGTGTGTGTGTGTGGGTGTGTGTGGGGGGGGGGGGGGGCGTGTAATGAAGTTCCCATTGAGTTCAACCTTTGGCTTTTTTTTGGCCTTCTAGGCAGATCGGGTCTTTGCTTGCACCAAACTCTGACATTTTTGGTATGTTAAACGGGTCAAAACAGGTATTTTATAAGGCTGGTATAATTACAGTTTGATAACTGAACTACATGTGAACTGTCAGGCGTTTTCCCTATAAAATAATACAAACACATGGACAGAAAATGAATCTTTTTGAGGTGTAAAATGGCAAAATGCACTTCAACACCGATGCAGCCGTCCAACAGCTCCTTTTACCACGTCCCTAATATATCCTTGGGGCGTCACTGAAGAGGGGGTTGCCTAAGTATTTATTGGGGACATTGCTGGAGGAGCAGGGTACTGGCCATGCATAGGATACAGTACTTCCCCAAAAGAGGTACTCCGGAAAGGGACTCCTTATTTCAGTAAAGACAGGGAGAGGTGGGTGAAAACAAGAACATCCACTTACCTCCCCGCCTCCAGCGCTAATGCCTGAATCCAACTGCTCCGGTCTCTTCCTGGTGCGGGCCTGCCCACATCACGTCTCAAGGCCCGTCTCAGAGCAGTAAGCGGTCACGGACCAGAGCAGCTTAATGCAGGCGTCAGCGATGGGGCCGGGGTGGTAAGTGGATGCTATTGTTTTCACCAACCTCTTCCCCAGCGATTAAGAAGGGTCCCGGCTGGAGTACCCCTTTAAACACTCCAAAAACCGAGGCAATAATAATAATAAATGAGGCACAAGAACAGAAGAGTGCAACAGCACGCTGCAAATACTAAGATATATGGTTAATAAAGATAGTCAGAATTGCAAAACTGCTAAAGAAAAAAAAAAGAAAAAAGTAGAAAACAAGTAGAAAAAAAGATGGGGAAAAAAGGCATAAAAAATAAACAATAATGTGTAACTCTTCACATTTCCTTAACATTTCAACTCACCAAAATGATCATCATGCAGAACCCATGAGCATTCTCGAGCCTCCGGAGCTGTACTCAGCCACCGAACCTTCAAAGGAGAAGGTCTCCGCACCTGGGGCGTCCATCGATGCTGTGGTTTAACCACCTTGGTCAGAAGATCTCTGGTCTCCGGATAGAGCCATGCCAGCCTGCGGCACCACATGCTGTCCTGGGAGAGAATGGAATCGGAGTACAGTGAGTATAAGACACAGGACAGAGGGGAGGAGAAAGTGACCGACCACAAATCACAAAGAGGGTAAACAGCTACAAAGAAAGAAGGAGCGGGGGAAAATATCATATGTTGACTATTGTCACGCCTCTGGGTCTCCGCTGTGTACCCAGCCATCAGCGACAAGCTATTAAGTAGTCACGATCCCTTTGTGTACGGCTCAGACCAAATCCCAATGTCAGAGTGTTCCCGAAAAGAAGACATAGTGCTGCTTGTGCTGAACTCACACGTCTGGAGAACTTGGTTCTGAGCCAGTAGCCTAATCTCTCCGGGGCGGACGGCACAGCCAAGTAATGGGTGAGCAGACACAGCCTGGTTACACTAAACCCTGTGCCGGCAGGACACTTCTAGCTCACCAGGCAGGTGCCCTCCTGGTAACTACTCATCATTATAAAGTGCACATCAAAGACGTCCCATAGAGCCGGCCTCCAGCTTTATTACATTACAGCCGCAACAGAGGACACCAGCAACCTCTGCACATCCTCTTCTACAGAAAAAACATCTTAAAGATTAACCAGGATGGCCGGGTCAGCATCCTCATATTATCCCCGCTGGCTGATATATTACACTGTACATGAAAGATAGGCCGGGTCACATGCTAGCCCACCTGCTAGGCAATGCTGATCAATCATTATACATCCTTATGGCTAATGTACTACACAACTTCCAGGAATTTACAGTTACATGTAAGGCAAGGGTGCATAGAGAAACTCCACAACAAATGTAAAAAATGTAAAATGCAAAAAATGTAAAAAAATGCAATGTAAAAAAAAAAAAGGAAAGAAAGAAAAACATTTTTTTTTGCTACTACTCTGGACAGTTCCTGTCATGGACAGAGGTGGCAGCAGAGAGCACTGTGTCAGACTGGAAAGAATACTCCACTTCCTGCAGGACGTACAGCAGCTGATAAGTACTGGGAGGCTGAAGTTTTATAAATACATGTAATTTACAAATCTGCATATCTTTCTAAAACCAAAAGAACCTCATGAGCTCAGATTCAACAATTCCATCTCTACATATGTATCTATATGCTGTCTTGTTACAAAAATAATAAAAATAAAATTGTGTCCTGGGTGACCTCATGTTATTTGTATGTTTTTTGAGCCACCAATAAATATTGGATGAAAAAAATAAAATAAAAAAATAATATATACAGTGGTACCTCGGTTCTCGAACTTAATTGGTTCCGGAAGGCAGTTTGAGAACCAAGCAGTTTGAAAACCGAGCAGTGTCTTCCCATAGGAAATAATGTAAATGTGATTAATTGGTTCCAGCAGCCACCAATAATTACCTACAATCCTCATTTATTACACTGATAAGTGCTCAGTATAATCACTACAGTAGAGAACAGCACTATACTGTACAGGACATTAACCCCTTAAGGTCAAAGCCAATTTTTTGTTTTTGCGCTTTTGCTTATTCCATTTTAAGTTTAAAAGTCAACAGCGCTTGCATTTTTTCACCTAGAGACGTATTTGAGCGCTTATTTTTTGCGAAACCAATTGTACTTTGTAATGACAGGCATTATTTTTCCATAACATATGCTGCGAAACCGGAAAAAAATCATTTGCGCTGTCAAATTGAAAAAAAAACTAATTTGTTTTGATTTCGGGGAGTTTTGCATTTACGCCGTTCGTCCCATGGTAAAACTGACTTGTTATGCATGTTCCTCAAGTCGTTACGATTACTATGATATATAACATGTATAACTTTTATTGTATCTGATGGCCTGTAAAAAATTCAAACCGTTGTTAACAAATATACGTTCCTTAAAATCGCTCCATTCCCAGGCTTATAACGCTTTTATCCTTTGGTCTATGGGGCTGTGTGAGGTGTCAATTTTTGCGCCATGATGCGTTCTTTCTATCGGTACCTTGATTGCGCATATACAACTTTTTGATCACTCTTTATTACATTTTTTCTGGATTTGATGCGACCAAAAATGCGCAATTTTGCACTTTGGAATTTTTTTGCGCTGACGCCGTTTACCGTGCGAGATCAGGAATGTGATTAATTAATAGTTCGGGCGATTACGTGTGCGGCAATACTAAATATGTTTATTTATTTGTTTATTTATTAATTTATATTTATAAAATGGGAAAAGGGGGGTGTTTTGGACTTTTATTAGCGGAGGGGATTTTTTATTAATAAAAACACTTTTTTACTTTTTTTTTTACATGGACTAGAAGCCCCCCTGGGGGGCTTGTATATACATAGCACTGATCTCTCATAGAGATCAATGCTGTGTATATACACAGCAAAGATCCATTAGATCGGTCATAGATTGCTATGGGCCACAGCAATCTATTGCCGAGCCGGGATCAGCGTCATTCCGACGCTGAGGCCCGGCACGGGCAGAAGAACGGATCTCCCCCCCGCGATCGCATCGTGGGGGGGAGATCCGACCCACTAGACACTAGGGATAGTGTGCATAAAGCACTTCAATGCAGCTGTCAGGTTTGACAGCTGCATTGAAGTGCTTAATTAGCCGGCGCGGCAACGGGACCCGCGCCGGCTAACAGAGGCACTGCCCGGCTGCACGTGTCAGCCGGGATCAGCGCCGTTCAGAGCGGGGTCCCGGCGGGACCCCGCTCTGAACACCCCCCGCGGCACCATGACGTATCAGATACGTCATGGGTCGCTAAGGGGTTAAACATAAGAAATGTTCATCAGAACCAGCAATTATAGTACAGTAGTCACCAACTCCTCACCCATCCTTTACTGTATAGCGTCCCCCACATCCAAGCACTGTAATGTATGGGAGATGGTGGTGCACTGCCTGTACTACTACTGCACTGTATATGCACTCCAGCAGTCTTATACAGCACTGTACTGTATGTGAAGCCTCACCACTGCTTAACTCGCCAGGTACAACCCACCATCCACGCTCGCAAAAACGTTAGAGAAACGTTCGAAAACCGAGCAAAGTTCGAATTCCAAACACTACTTCTGGGTAAATTTTCGTTCGAATACCAAGCAGTTCGAGTTCCAAAGCGTTCGAAAACCGAGGTATTACTGTATATATATACATACATATATATATATATTGACATTGCTCTGGGCTTTGGATGCTGTGAGCGAGGTGGCCTCATGAAGATGGCGGCGCCACTGAGTTTATGAGGTAGTTTTGAGATAGGCCGTCATAGAAGGGGTTTGTGTGATAACTAGCACCTAGCTAAACCATGATGGGGGCAAAAAATAGACCACCGATATAGACAAATCTATCATTTACAGCTACATTTAGTGTATCTTGCGATATTATCACACCTCTTTGCCTCCAGGATTCGCTATAGTGTGACACACTACAGAACTGTAGGAGGACGCATGCCCAGACAACCCTTAGGGCCTATTATACAGGACGATTATCAGGCGGAAAATCCTTATATCGTTCGAATTTAAACAATAATCGTCTTGTGTAATTGCAGGCAACAATCGAAAAATCGTTCATGTGTCGTTGATTTAGATCTGACCCTAAAATCATTGTTAATCGTCTGCTGTAATTCCATATTTGTTTACTAATCATTCAGTGTAATTGCACATCGTTCCTTCTTTTGCTGGGATCAGAGGGAGTAAATGATCATAGTAACGATCGTTATAACGATCATTACTAACAACAATCGTTCTGTGTAATATGATGATCAACTATTTCAACTATTTAACGATCTCGTTTGTGATAGTTAATCGGTAATTGGTAAAAAAAAAGCTAAGGGTCCTTTTACACAGAAAGATTATCTGACAGATTATCTGCCAAAGATTTGAAGCCAAAGCCAGGAATGGATTTGAAAGGAGGAGAAATCTTAGGCTTTCCTTTATGACCTGATCTCTGTTCATAGTCTGTTTCTGGCTTTGGCTTTAAATCTTTGCCAGATAATCTGTCAGTTAATCTTTCTGTGTAAATAGACCCTCAGTCTAATAGGACCCTTACTCTGGTGTTTGATATACACAGGGGAGACATGTTGGGGGGATCGTGCTTGATTGGTAAAGTATCTATTCTCACTGTAAATTGATTGCACATTATTAATCCTGTTTATAACACACAGACCTGCACATAAAAGGGAGATTTATCAAACATGGTGTAAAGTGAAACTGGCCCAGTTGCCCCTAGTAACCAATCAGATTCCATCTTTCATTCCTCACAGACTCTTTGGAAAATGAAAGGTGGAATCTGATTGGTTGCTAGGGGCAACTGAGCCAGTTTCACTTTACACCATGATTGATAAATCTCCCATACTGTATTTATGTCTATGATTATGAATATGGGTCTGATATGAGCACTGATGTTATTACCCAGAATGTGGAGGACGGCTGCATGTGGGATTATTGGAGATCTGAATTATAATATTGTACACTACACTATTGTAATGATGGAGTTTTGATTGACTGCGCTATACGTAGAATTGTAAGTGGATTTGGCACTATGTAGACACGCCGGAATGTTAGCACAAACATTGGGCAAGAGGGTGTAAATAAAAGTCACAAGTTTTCCCTTGATGTTCTGTCTCTATTATCAATTCTTCGGATTCATTCTCGTTTGGATCTTACTAGCCGGGGTGCTGTTTCCCTTCTTATGGTGCATTTACACGGAGCGATAATTTGCCCAATTGTACGATTAACAATTGCGAAGTAACGTGTTTTTTATAACGATCAGCGTTTAGACGGAACGATATATTATTTGGAAAAATCATTATTGCGATCGTTTTAAGATCGCTTAAGCCCATCTCACACATAGGGTAAATCGGTGAAAGACTGTTTACACGAAACGATCTTTGAATTTTCAGTGAACGACCAACGACGATTTGAGAACCTGTTGAAAGATCACGGTGAACGATTTATCATTCGTCGCTTGATCGTTTGCTGTGTTTACACGAGTTGATTATCGCTCAAATGCGATCGATATCGCGAAAATTCGAATGATAATCGCACCATTACTTAGTCTCATAATGCAAGTCTATGGGATGGTCTTCGTTCCAAGGACAAAGCATTGACCGAAGAGCTCAGCAGTGTGCTTCTCTCCCCGCTCATTCTAGAGAGCTGTCCAGGTCTGAACGTTCATACTCCGACCACTCATACTGTTGACAGGCCAAAAGTTTATTAAAGAGACAGGTACAAAAAAAAATCCATCTATCAGTCACCAAAAGCTCTATGGAAAATCAAAAGAAATAATAGTAAATTACAAAAAATAAAATAAAATAATCCTACAAACCTTCTAGGAGCTTCTTCTAAGGCAGCCCTTACTGATGAAGCAGGCCCGCTGCAGAAATCCTCCTATGCTCCTCAGGTATCAAAGGTTACTAAGGGCAGAAAATAGGATTGATAAGTAAATGATTATGAAATAGTCTATAAACGCAGGTTAAAGGTTCAATATATCGCATTTACTGACCAAAGCCAAAGCTGGCGGCACAATCTGCAGTGTTCCTGCATTACAGGGATATACTCCCTCTTACGATGCATTTACACAGAGATTTATCTGACAGATTTTTGAAGCCAAAGCCAGGAATGGATTTGAAAAGAGGAGAAATCTCAGTCTTTCCTTTATGACCTGTTCCCTCTTTATAGTCTGTTCCTGGCTTTGGCTTTAAAAAATCTATCAGATGAATCTTTGTGCATAAACGCACCCTACGGCTATATTCACACTACGTAAAAGTACGGCTGTTGTTGCCATCGGCAACAACGGCCGTACTTTGTACGGTGTGGAACACTGCCTATTCTTCTATGGGGTCCCGGCCGGAGCGTATACACATAGTATAAGCTCCGGCCGGGATCCCATGCGGCGCCGCAAAGAACTGACATGTAAAGAAAGACCTGTCAGTTCACACAATGAAGCGAGCGGCTCCGGCGCTATGGGGAGTTCTGATGCGGGCGCGCGCTGATGCGCCCGTATCAGAACACTGCGGCCGAAAAGATCATCCCGGCCGGGATGATCTTTGCAGAGACCGGCCGTTCCATGACCTGGCCGGGTCACGAAACGGCCGGTCTCTTACAGCGTGTGAACATAACCTAAGGCAGAACATGGAGTGGCTACAGGTCCATTTTATGGAGTTATAGATACATGTGCACTGACCCAATCCACCCTTCCTGTTGCCTTCACTCATTTCAATCCAGCATTCACTCTGACAGCTGTCTGATGACTGATCATGGGACCAACGACCGTATAATGCAGGGATGGGGAACGTTCGGCCCTCCAGCTGTTGCAAAACTACAATTCCCATCATGCCTGGGCAGCCGAAGCTTTAGCTTCGGCTGCCCAGGCATGATGGGAATTGTAGTTTTGCAACAGCTGGAGGGCCGAACGTTCCCCATTCCTGCTCAAAAAGTTTTTCTTTTTTTTTTAAATGACAGGTACAAACAAAAAAGCCAAAATATACTGCAGATTATGGGACGACAGATGAGGTCTATAGCGCCAAATACATAAATAAAGAACATTAATAGCGATCTGCTCCTAAGTTGTTAGGAAACTACAACTCCCAGCAGTTCCTGGTCATTAGTGGCTGCTAAAAGTTTAAGATTTACAAAAAACACATGGAAGAGCAGGAATAACCCATGCCCTCCCTTTATATCACATATATCCTTACAATACATCACTGCATCACACTCCTGCAGACTAAAATACAGATGTTCCCTCTTCTGCACCAATAAAATGACCGTACCTTACTACGAGGAAGAACAGGCTCTACTACCTGGCAAGACCGGGGCCCCTTGCGGACGACTTTACTGAGCTTTACATTTCAGCTGGACAGCACTGTTTTTCACACTCCGCGCATTGTGGGAGTTGTAGTTTTTCTGTAATCCGCTATCGTTTACAGGGAGAGCGCCAGGACTATGATACCCAGGAGACATTGCGGCCAGTGAACCAGAGAAGCCATTGGCTGAGCGTGCCGGCCAATAGGAACCGAGGATTGTAGGACGACGGGAAACGTAGTTTAACCAGCCGCTAATACAAAAATAATAAATGAGGTTTGAACTATGATTCCCAGAATTCTAAGCGGTGCCGCCTGCTGCCCTATAGACTGGCCTCTGTTCATGGGTTTACAGCAAGCGACCTAGGAGCACACCACGTGTATAGGATGTGGGAACCTATAGGGGGCTGGTATATATTTCAGTACACCCATCTGCACCAGGCTATAGGCATGTGGCTCTTCCATGTTTAGAGCAGTGCTTTCCAACCTGTGGTAAAACCACAATGCCCATCGTGTTGCACTCCGGCGGTTGCAGAACTACAACTCCCAGCATGCACTGACAGTCTTCAGCTGGGGATGACTGCTTTAGGAATTCCCATTTGTATGTTTATTATGCAGGCAGGTCAGAGATCACATAGTGACTACAGATCACCATGGAAAATGTAAAAAATTAGAAAAAAAAAATATTTTTTTAATAGGAAATTAGTGCATGAAATGTAAAGTCTCTGGTAAAAAAAAAAATGCTTAAGGCGCACATTCACTTTGAATAGCCGTCAGCCAAACATACTTGGAATTGGCCCTCCCGCTGTTGCAAAACTACAAAGTTTCGGCTGTCCAGGCATGATGGGAATTGTAGTTTTGCCACAGCTGGAAGGCGGAAGGTTCCCCATCCCTGATTTAACTGGTTGCCTGCTGGACCTCTGGTCACATGCCTGTGTGATGACGCATTGTCCGCAGTGTGCTCTCCATACTCAGTAATGTAGCCCCCGGGCTCTGGTGCAAAAGGTCACACACCCTAGGTCCCAGCCTCATGACAAAGGTCATACTGAGTCATATGATCCACTAAAAGCAATATAAATGGCACATGAGATCTGTGTGAGAGAGTGGCGAGAGCAGCACTGAATTGAAGTTGAAATTTTTGGCACAAATTAATAATTTAAAAGACGTCAGAAAGATCACTAAGACATCAAAGGAGGATTAGAGATGAGCGAAACTTCAAGTATGTTCCGGTTCATCCGAACGTTCTGCATTTGATTACTGGTGGCTGAAGAAGTTGGATGCGGTCCTAAGGCTGCCTGGCAAACCTGAATACAGCCTATGACTATGTTCACACAACATATATTTTCGTTAACTATGAATATTTTCGTAAAACTAAGGCCGTTGTTGCACATTGATTATTATGAAAATATACGTTACCTTGGGATCCCGGCCGGAGCGTATACAGCCGCTCGCTCCATAGTGTGCAGTGGAGAGTTCTGATGCGGGCGCTCGCGGCTGTGCCCACATCAGAACACTGCAGCCCTAAAGATCATCCGGCTGGTACTGCAGTACCGGCCGGGATGATCTTTTTAGAGACCGGACGTTCTGTGACCTGACCGGTCTCATACGTAATGTGAACATAGCCTATGGCTGTATGTATGTTTTCCAGGCAACCTTAGGGCTGCATCCAACTTCTTCAGCCACTGCTAATATCTGCAGCAGATGCTGTATGTGTGACTGCATACTTAGATCCCGTTCACACACTAGTAACCCTGTATGTAATTGCAGGATTAGGAATGTGTTACAGTAACTGCCCACATTTACAGAGACCCACTGTCATACAGGTGACATGGACCAGGGCCGCTTTAACCAGAGGGCACATGGTGCACGTGCACCGGGCCCCCTGGTTAAAGGGGCCCCCCCGAGCAGGCCGGCCGTTGCTATGTGCGACCAGTGCGGTCGCACAGGGCTCCGGCCACCAGCCTGTCAGGGGGGAGCGCCATGGATGGGTAATCTACTTACCCCTCCATGGCGCCCCCTGCAGGGCCCCCCCGTCCGCCGCTGCCCCCGTCCGCTGCTGCTGCGGCGCTTCAGCGCTGCAGCAGCAGCGACACTGACAGAGAGAGAGCCATTGGCTCCCTCCCTGTCAGTCACTCACTCTTGTGGCCGCACTTCCTGCGGTCACAAGAGGCCGCGCTCTCCCTCTAGCGCCCGACGTCACTGGAGCGTCGGCGCGAGGGTGAGGGGAGTGCAGCCTCTTGTGACCGGAGGAAGTGCGGCCACAAGAGGGAAGAGAAGAGGAACGCGTGGACCCAGGTGAGTAACAGTGTTTGTTTTTTTCAATGTTATATGGGAGGGGGAGCTATATACTACGGGGGGGGGGGGGGGGGGTAAGGGGGCTATATACTATTGGGGAGCACAGGGGGCTATATACTATGGGGGAGAACAGGGGGCTATATACTATGGGGGAGAACGGGGGCTATATACTATTGGGGAGCACAGGGGAGCTATATACTATGGGGGAGCACAGGGGAGCTATATACTATGGGGGAGCACAGGGGAGCTATATACTATGGGGAGCACAGGGGGCTATATACTATGGGGGAGAACAGGGGGCTATATACTATGGGGGAGAACGGGGGCTATATACTATTGGGGAGCACAGGGGGGCTATATACTATGGGGGAGAACGGGGGCTATATACTATTGGGGAGCACAGGGGGCTATATACTATGGGGGAGAACGGGGGCTATATACTATTGTGGAGCACAGGGGGCTATATACTATGGGGGAGCACAGGGGGCTATATACTATGGGGGAGCACAGGGGGCTATATACTATGGGGGAGCACAGGGGAGCTATATACTATGGGGGAGCACAGGGGGCTATATACTATTGGGGAGCACAGGGGAGTTATATACTATGGGGGAGCACAGGGGAGCTATATACTATGGGGGAGCACAGGGGAGCTATATACTTTGGGGGAGCACAGGGGGCTATATACTATGGGGGAGCACAGGGGGCTATATACTATGGGGGAGCACAGGGGAGCTATATACTATGGGGGAGCACAGGGGGCTATACACTATGGGGAAGAACGGGGGCTATATACTATGGGGGAGCACAGGGGGCTATATACTATGGGGGAGCACAGGGGGCTATATACTATTGGGGAGCACAGGGGAGCTATATACTATGGGGGAGCACAGGGGGCTATACACTATGGGGGAGCACAGGGGAGCTATATACTATTGGGGAGCACAGGGGAGCTATATACTATTGGGAAGCACAGGGGGCTATATACTATGGGGGAGCACAGGGGAGCTATATACTATGGGGGAGCACAGGGGAGCTATATACTTTGGGGGAGCACAGGGGGCTATATACTATGGGGGAGCACAGGGGAGCTATATACTATGGGGGAGCACAGGGGAGCTATATACTATGGGGAGCACAGGGGGCTATATACTACTGGGGAGCACAGGGGGCTATATACTATGGGGGAGCACAGGGGGCTATATACTATGGGGGAGCACAGGGGGTTATATACTATGGGGGAGAGCACAGGGGGCTATATATTATGGAGAGCACAGGGGGGCTATATACTATTGAGGGGGAGCACAGGGGGGCTATATACTATTGGGGGAGAGCACAGGGGGGCTATATACTATTGTGGGAGAGCACAGGGGGGCTATATACTATTGGGGGAGAGCACAGGGGGGCTATATACTATTGGGGGAGAGCACAGGGGGGCTATATACTATTGTGGGAGAGCACAGGGGGGCTATATACTATTGTGGGAGAGCACAGGGGGGCTATATACTATTGGGGGAGAGCACAGGGGGGCTATATACTATTGTGGGAGAGCACAGGGGGCTATATACTGTTGGAGAGCACAGGGGGCTATATACTATTGTGGGAGAGCACAGGGGGCTATATACTATTGTGGGAGAGCACAGGGGGGCTATATACTATTGTGGGAGAGCATAGGGGGGCTATATACTATTGGGGGAGAGCACAGGGGGGCTATATACTATTGTGGGTGAGCACAGGGGGCTATATACTACTGGGGAGAGTGCACAGGGGGGCTATATACTAATGGGGGAGCGCACAGGAGGGCTGTATATAACTGGAGGAGCACATGAGGGTCTATATACTACAGGGACACCTTAAAACTATGGAGGCACAGAGGGGTGTAACTATGTAGGAGTACAGAGGGGTGTAACTACTGTATAGGGGTACAAGGGACCTAACTACTGTATGTGTTGGAGCCTAAAATATTTGTCTGGCAGATTCTGGAGAGAAGATTCACAGCCAGGAGAAGACTTCAAGGTGGCCCACGCTGGATGGAGAGAAAAAGAAAAGGTGACAGACTCTGATCGGAGAAGACGCCTCCGGTGAGTCACTGGATGTAACTTCACTCTGTTATAGGCTTGTACTGATAGGGGTCATGGTGTGGCGGTATTATGTAATGGTATCAATGGTGATATCTTTCTGTTTTGTTTAGTGCAGTTTTTATGTAATATGTAATCACTGAATGGTGGAAATAGTGTTATAAGGTAACTACTGTATGTATTGGGGCTCTTGATACAGTGTGGGGGCAAATTCAGTACATTATACAATGTGCAGAAAGGTAAGGGGGGGCCCACTCTTGAGGGCTGTGCACTGGGCCCACCAATGTATTAAAACGGCCCTGACATGGACGCACAATAGCTTAAAAGAGAAGTGTCAGCAAATATCTAACCTGCGGATAGCCCCCTATAGCATTCAGTACGCTAAGGGGGAAGGTATGTGTGTTACCTTCCTCCTCGGCACCGGTCCCACGCTGTTAGTCTGAGTACTCTTCGCTCCAGTGCACTGGTAGTAGCACTGCTGCGTCATGACACGGCAGTGCTCCTAGCAAAGATTGCGCCAACTAACAGTATAAGACCGGTGCCGAGGAGGAAGGTAAAAGACATACCTTCCTCCTCAGCGTCCTGGACGCAATAGGGGCTATCAGCAGGTTAGATTAGTCTAACCTGCTGATAGTTCCCCTTTAATAGTTTTTTGTGGCACGGATCACAGATGTGTATATGGGGCCATGTGAACTGCATGTGTGACATGATGTGTGAAAGGGGTCATAGTGTCACATGATTCATCTGAATATAACAACTTACGAACCAACTTGCACCTCATGATAGAATAATATACAAGTTTGGGTCTATTACACAGTAAGAAAACCAGACACTTTCTAGAGCAACATAGAAAGTTTATTAAAGGGGTAGTGCGGTGTAAAGCATTATTTCACTAAATAACACACATTACAAAGCAAAGTTATACAAAATTGGAATGTGTTTTATTTAAAGGGGTACTCCAGCGGGGGGGGGGGGGGGTGGCTGAGGGAAAAGACGTCCACTCACCTCCCCGATGCGGGACCCGCCGCTGGAACCGGGGCGGTGAGTGGACGTCTTTTCACTCGGCCACCTCCTCCCCAGTCCCAGCAAAAAAGTGCCCCCCCCCCCCCCGCTGGAGTACCCCTTTAAGTGAATGGCTAGACCCGGAAGTGTGATGCTGTATACTTACAGAATCACTGTCGACCCCGGCCGCCATCTTGGGACGATCACGTCATCTTCTAAGAGGTATGATGAGCTGAAGAGAATCCAGGGAAGCTGCTACAATTTCCCTGCCCTTCTCCCTGTTTATTATTACACCTTTACCAATATTAGGTGATGTATAAAGAGGCATGAGCGGTGGATGTTGTGTGACTGGGCATGCGAGGGGTGGGGCGGAATGCAGAACACAAAGACAAGGTGCCAGTGTTGTTTTTTCCACTGCTGTCCGGGCAGATTCCAGTATGAGGCGGCAATGCACCCTCCCCTCCTTTTCTTCATTGTCAGTAACATTGTGTTTCCCAAGTGATTTCATTTTGTACATGATCGTTGCTGCCTGATAGCGTTAGATATTCTTTTTATAAATCACTTGGGGCGATCTTGTGAATGTCTGTGTTCTTACTGTGTTTTTTTTATATATATATACACAGTATATATATGGCATACATCAAGTGTACCTCCAAATAGGCACCTTCTATGCATGCTCCTGTGGCATACACAGTGGCATACATCATTGGCCACGATGCAGAAATAAAAAAAAATACAGTATAAATTCTTGAGAAAATCAATGCCTTCAACAGAAAACCTGTGTAAAAAAGTTGCAAGCATTGACCTCAATGTAAATCACATAAGAATGCAACCAAAAAGAATGAGTCCAACATTTTAATCGGTCAGGGTGAGAGTGTTCAGACTTCCACAATTCAGTGCATATAGCCAAGGGAGAAGCACATTGATTGATTGCTTCACTCCCCAGCTCTCTATAAGTATATGGAGGTTGTCTCATGCACCCAAATGGAGATCAGAAGAAGCCAGGTATATACAGCTATATACAGAGGTCAGAGGGGGGGGGTCTAAACACTCTAACTGATCAAAACGTTCTACATGTCTCTGTGACGTGAGAAAAGTTTATTCTAATGACATGGCCCCCTTAAAGCGACTCTGTACCCACAATCTGTCCCCCCCCCCCCCCCTAAACAGATTGTTCCTTCAAATAGCTGCTTTTAATCCAAGATCTGTCCTGGGGACCGTTCGGCAGGTGACGCAGTTATTGTTCTAAAAAACAACTTTTAAACTGGCAGCCCCGTGCCCAAGGAGAGTATCTGTGCCCTAACTTTGCACCACCCCTCTGTCCCTCCTCCCCACCCTCTTCCTCATTAGGAATGTCACTGAAACATTTACTCCTGTCTGAACATTGCACAGCTGCTTAACAATCCAACCCATGTGCCGTGCTGACACAGGTGATGAATAGTAGAAAATCTGCCTAGAGCATTCCTAATGATGAGGAGGGACAGAGAGTGTAATTTAATTAAAAAAATAAAATAAGCCTTCCAGTACTTGTCATCTGCTGTATGTCCTGCAGGAAGTTGTGTATTCTTCCCAGTCTGGAGAGCAAGAGAGGTTTTCTATGGGGATTTGCTACTGCTCTGGACAGTTCCTGACATGGACAGAGGTGGCAGCAGAGAGCACTGTGTCAGACACAAGTAAATTTGTTTGGCTCCATTCACTTTAATGCAACAGAGATGCGATTCCATGAAGAAACTAAGGACAAGGGTGGTGCTGTTTCTGGGGGTGGGTTCCATTTGTTGTATAGAGAGGTAGAGGTTTAGGTAGGATAAGGGGGACATGGCTGACACATATACAGGGAATTGCCATTTAGGCAATGGAGCTTCATTCTGTTGTATCAGTTGAAGCGGAGGGTGGGAAAGTCTGGTTGCGGGATGTGGTTCGGCATTCTTTCCCATAGACGCGCATGTTGTTTGTTGATAAACATATACAGGGAATATTAAGTGCAGAATCTACACAGCGCAGGTTATGTGCCCTGAGAAGGATGAGGACAACACATACCATTCATCATGGCCGTGTCACAGATTAAATAAATACTTCTCTTCCACAGTGATTTATGTAGCCAACGGGAACTGCTGTGCTGCCTAAAATGGCAGGAAAGAGATCGGAAGCGTGCCAGAATACGCACTTTGATGTCAGAACTAATTCGAGACGAGGAGGTCAAGGACAATGATGTGAGGCCATCCGTCTCCCACGGCGACCGCTGTATAGAATGGGATCTGCTCCAGGGTAATAATACTGTATATGTAGAGGACGTCTTTAGCGGACAGGATTATCATTTTATTTTTAAAAATCTACAAAATACAGTTAGTGGTTACTATGGTGTTTTATTAATTTTGATGGATTTCCTTTATCTCCTGAGTTATACATTGATCCTCTGTAAATTATGAATAAATTGACAACTGGGTGTTACTAGTGTGTGTATGTCTACATACTCGGGACTATCCAATCAGTGCTGTCCGTGTTGGACTGTGTAGGACCAAATAGGGTAAATTTCTCCTTGAAAAGAGCACCATAAGGCTATGTTCACACAACGTAAGAGACGGAACGCTCGCTTCATTGTGTGAACTCACAGGGTTTCCTACGGCCGCAATTCATTGAATTGCGGGCGCAAAAAACTGACATGTCAGTTATTACGGGATCCCAGCCGGAGCGTGTATATGATGTATATACGCTCCGGACGGGATCCCACAGAAGATAAGGCTATGTCCACACCGCACAAAGTGTGTCCACACCGCTTTTACGTAGTGTGAACATAGCCTAAAGGTGTGTGGAAATTTATAGGCCATTCATGCTTACAGCAAAAGTACCGCTAGGTACATTGCCTTGTGTTTTTTACATGAACAGACCAGCACGGCACCAGCTCGGCATGAAGCACTGGGGACGGGCCTGCTGCCTCCCCCCCCCCCCCCTTTTACTCTGTGATGCGGCTCCACTGATTCTAATGGAGCCGCATCATAGAGGGCAGGGGGGTTTGTTACACTGAGCGCCGGCAATTTCTTAATGCTCGGCAGGGTTAAAACAAAAGGATCGTAGTACCAGCATCCCCACACCGGCGCCGACCAGTTCATGTAAAAAACCCAAAGTGATGTACCTAGTGGTACATTCTGTTTAATTAAAAATTCTTGGATGAAGGATATGCAAAGCAGCTCTTTTGTGTCACCTTTTTTCTAGGTAGTTTTCCCTTCAAGCTAATGTTTCTTCTCCTTTAAAGGGAAACTATGAGCAGGTTAGACAAATCTATTGTGCACAGGGTGCTGAGGATGAAGGTATGTCTCTTACCTTCATCCTCAGCGTTGCTCCTGTGCAGTTTTTAATGTAAACCTGTGTCTGGTAAGGCTGTTTGGAGCCCTGCCCTGCCCCCAGAGCACCTATCTGCCCCCCTGCCCGCCCGCCCCTTATAATGATTATAAGTGGAGCGGGCCAGATCAGTGCTCTGGGGGAATGAGTGACCAGCTGGGGAGTGGATATCGATCTCTCCCAGGCTTTGTCTTCTGATCAGAGCGGGTCTCATCCATGATCAATAACGTTCCACATGCCTGATGAGGAAGTCAAAAGTTATTCGTAGTGACAGTGCTCATTTAACAGACCTGGTCAGGAGAACAGATTGACGTTCAAAAACAGGTACCAAGTTGTGTAGCCTTTTTTTGTAGCATTTTTTCACATTCTTCAATATAAATCCTTAACTCACATGATCAAAGAATCACATGACTTATAACAGGATAAACGAAATAGAAAGAAGCAACCAAAAGACCAAGACCCGTACTAAATAGTAAAAATGAACAGCACATTGATGCAGATCATTTTACATAAGTATGTCAGCATATGTATGAGGTGCACATTTGATTTTACTAACTTTATGGGAAAACCACTAAGTTTTTCTTTGCTTATTAAGCTGGTTTCACACATTAGGTTTTTTTTTTTTTTTTTTTTATTGCCACTGCAGTCTTTGTGGATCCAAAAGGAAAGAAAACTACAAGTCCTCCCTTTATTTTCCATTTCATTTGAATCCACTTCTGGCTTCAACACAAAAACTGCAGTGACAGTTTAAAAAAAAAAAAATGCAATGTATGAAACCAGCCTTAACCCCTTCAGGACTGGGCTAATTTTTGTTTTTGTGTTTTCTTTTTTTCCTCCTTGTGTTTAAAAGGCATTTTTTTTTGCGCCACTAATTGCACTTTACAGTGACAGACTTAATTTTTCCATAAAGTATGCTGTGAAACCAGAAATAAATTATGTGCGCAGTGAAATTGAAAAATAAAACAGGAATTTGTTTTCGTTTTGGGGGGTTTCGTGTGTACACCATTCGCCCTATGGTAAAACTGACATGTTATATATGTTTCACAAGTCGGTACGATTCCAATGATTTGTAATTTATATGACTTTTATTTTATCTGTGTTTAGTTTTAGTGTTTTTTGCGCCATGATCGGTTCTTTCTATCTGTACCTTGCTTGTTTATATGCGACTTTTTGATAACTTTTTATTACAATATATACGTGCGAGATCAGGAATGTGATAATTTAAAAGTTCGGGCGATTACGCATGCGGCGATACCAAATATGTTTGTTTATTTATTTATTTTTATTTATAAAATGGGAAAAGGGGAGTGATTCCAACTTTTATTAGGGGAGGTTTTTTTTTAATTAATAAAAACACTTTTTTTTTTAATAGTACACATTAGTACACAATAGTACACATTAACTTTCAATATTAGGGCGGGTCCACACTACGGAATTCTCGCGGACAACGTCCGCGGAATTCCGTAAGCACGCGCTTTTCCGCCGGCCCCATAGACACCATTCTATGGGCCGGCGTATTCCGCGATCTGCTGAAAGAAGTGACATGACACTTCTTTCAGCGTATAGCGGAATACGCCGGCCCATAGAATGGTGTAGAATGGGGCCGGCGGAAAGGCGCCCAGATGTGCGGGCGG
This sequence comes from Dendropsophus ebraccatus, assembly GCF_027789765.1. Lineage (NCBI taxonomy): Eukaryota > Metazoa > Chordata > Amphibia > Anura > Hylidae > Dendropsophus > Dendropsophus ebraccatus. The sequence continues at coordinate 81,417,179 of NC_091463.1, forward strand.
ACAGCTGACGGAATTCCGCGGAGTGTGAACCCGCCCTTACTGCAGTATACCTCCCATAGAGATCACTGCAGTATACTTTATACAGCAATGATCGATCAGATGATTGCTGTATTACTCTGGTCTGCAGCCATCGTATCGTGGGGGGGAGATCCTAGACACCAGGGAAAGGGGGATACAATACATTTAAATGCAGCTGTCAGTTTTGACAGCTGCATTTAAATGTATTATTAGCAGGCGTGGCGATCGGACCGCGCCCGCTAGTAGGCGCGGTCTCGGGCTACACATAGCACCCGGGGATGCGGCGGTTCAGGGTGGGGTCAACAAGCAACCACTCTCTGAACGCCCCCATCCACATCAGGACATACGTGCTGATGCGGGAAGGGGTTAAAGAAGTTGTTCACAGGATAGGGGTTGTAACGGCCATGATTGGTACGGAACCTACGTTGTGCTGCAGGCCGAGGGTATCCCGGCCGGAGTGTATACACAGGGTATACACTCCGGCCGGGATCTCTAGCGACTGATTGAATAGCGGGCGCAGAAAACCCTGTGCACACTATGAAGCGAGCGGCTCCGGCCCCACGCTCCGTAGTGTGCAGTGGGGAGTTCTAATGTGGGCGTGCACGGATATGCTCGCATCAGAACTCAGCGGCACTATATATCCTCTTTTCTGATCTTTCATACTACGTGTAATCATAGCCTTACGCTGAACAACTAGTGAACGAATGTGGATTTACAGCGAACGATTAGCGATGATTTTAGGGTCAGATCTAAATCAACGTTCAATAATTTATTATTTAAATTCAAACAATATAACGAATAATAAATGTAATAGGGCCCTTACTCGGCTCTTTCCGGCGGCTCCATTGAAATGAATAGAGCCACACGTCACGTACCCACAGCAGTATTTATAAGAAAGAAGCTGGGGCTGATACGGAGGTTGGTGGGGAATATGGAGGTCGGACCCCTGTGATCTCTTACTTTTCCCCTGTGCATAGGGTAAGGCTATGTTCACACAACGTAAGAGACCGGCCATTCTGTGACCCCGTGATTCACGGAATGACCGGTATCTGCACGGAGTACCAGCCGGATGATATTTTTGGCCACGGAGCTCTGATGCGGGCGCATCAGCGTGCGCCCGCATCAGAGCTTCTCATAGCACACAGTGAAGCGAGCGGCCCGAGCCGCTCGCTTCACTGTGTGAACTGACAGGTCTTTCTGCGGCCGTAATTCACTGAATTCCGGCCACAGGAAACTGACATGTCAGTTATTTGCGGCCCCGTATGGGATCCCGGCCGGAGCGTGTACGATGTGTATACGCTCTGGCCGGGATCCCATTGAAAGTAAGGCATTGTTCCATTGGCAACAACGGCCGTAGTTTTACGCAGTGTGAACATAGCCTAAAAGTAAATTTTCCTGGACAACCTCATTAAACAAAAAAAACAAAACAGCTCAACGTGTGACAATGGCTGTAGTATTTATATGGAGTTATGCTATATTGTGGATTTCAGGTACTATAAGGATTACACTGTGGTGCTTGTGTTTGCACTTTTTCTTGGAGGTTTCCGCTAAACTTTTTTTTTTTTTTTGCCGTCTTTGTCATTTTTCCTCTAGAGGGCGCCCAAGGTCAAGCTACTGAGCTACAGTAACAACAGATCCTGCTGCAGCCTAAATATATTATTGGAGATAGTTAGCCTAAATGGGGACTTTAGCCAGATAATCGGCTTACTGCTTTATTTCCAGATTGGCTTAACATCAGCCAATGAGTTTACTCTTATCCAATGAGCTGAGCGGCCTGTGGTTATAAAGGCGGCCTGATCTGCTGTACCTTGGCTGTATACTGACCGACCACCTTCTATATGCAGAGAAATCAGCCCTGGAGACAAGCATGCCATGTTACCTGACCAAATTCTCGTAGGCCTAAACTCTATCATGATACATGTACTTGGAGGAACATTTTAACCCTTAGAGGACCGGGCCAATTTCAATTTTTGCGTTTTCGTTTTTCCCTCCTTGTGCTTAAAAGGCCATAGCACTTGCATTTTTCACCTAGAAACCCACATGAGCCCTTATTTTTTGCGCCACTAATTGTACTTTGCAATGACAGGCTGAATTTTTTCATAAAGTACACTGCGAAACCAGGAAAAAATTCAATGTGTGGAGAAATTAAAAAAAAAAAAAAGACGCATTACTTTTATTTGTTATATATGTTTCTCAAGTCGTTACGATTACAACGCTATGTAACATGTATGGCCTGTAAAAAATTCAAACCATTGTTAACAAATATATGTTCCTTAAAATCGCTCCATTCCCAGGCTTATAGCGCTTTTATCCTTTGTTCTATGGGGCTGTGTCAGGTGTCATTTTTTGCGCCATGATGTGTTCTTTCTATCGATACCTTGATTGCGCATATACGACTTTTTGATCACTTTTTATTACAATTTTTTTGGATTTGATGCGACCAAAAATGCGCAATTTTGCACTTTGGGATTTTTCTGCGCTGACGCCGTTTACCGTACGAGATCAGGAATGTGATAAATTAATAGTTTGGGCGATTACGGACGCGGTGATAGCAAACATGTTTATTTATTTATTTAATATTATTTATAACATGGGAAAAGGGGGGTGATTCAAACTTTTATTAGAGGAGGGGGATTTTTACTAATAACAACACTTTGCAATCGAGTGTCTAGCCGGGGTCAGGGGGGCTTCTAGTATAAGTGTAAAAGAAAAAAAAAGTGTTGTTATTAATAAAAAGCCCCCTCCCCTAATAAAAGTCTGAATCACGTCCCGGAGGAGCGATCCACCCCACTAGACACCAGGGAACGGCTGCATCAAGTAATCGGATGCAGCTGTCAACTTTGACAGCTGCATCCAATTACTTTATTAGCGGGCACGGCCATCGGACCGTGCCCACTAATAGCTGCGGCCCCCGGCACCCGGGACCGCGACGGTTTAGAGCGCGGCCTGGCTCTGAACACATGGAGGCGGCCCTAGACATACAGGTACGTCCAGGGTCGCCTAGGGGTTAAACCATGAATGTCAGTGTCCTGATGTAGAATCGGGGCCCTGATAATCACTGATTATGCAGTGAGGCATAGAGCACAGAGAGGCGTTTCGGACCTAGAACCCTAGGCTCCGCCTCCTTGACACTAGTCACTGTCTGATTATAAGTATTTTTTTTAATGAAAATAAAAACACAGACACAAGCAACACAGGTATGTCCTGAAAGATTTTACTGTTATCTATCCAGCAATGCCCTCAGCTTGGTAGGCAGACAGGGGGTGACAAATTAGCTTTAATGAATATGGGCCTAATGTTGCATAACTTTTTTCATTTACTTCCATTGAACCTGGTACCTAGCTTCTGGCTGATATTAGTTGTCTGAAGCCGAACGCTCTGCATTCGATTATTGGTGGCTGAATAAGTTGGATGACCCCTGCTGGAAGTTCAGCAATTCGTTTCAGCAAACTGCAAAGGTCAATAGTACAAACGAATATAAGAAACTTTGTAATAAATCTTATGAGACGAAAAAGTTCCCTTCTGTTATAAATACTGTTGAGTGAACTTCTGGAAAGTTAGGTTTCAGCAACATTTGTCCAAACCTGAATGCTGGTCTGTTGCCTCCCAGCGGCTGGAGAAGTTGGATGCAGCCCTAGGGATGCCAGTAAAATATGCATGTAGCCTATGGCTGTATCTATGTTTTCCAGAACACCTTAGGGCTCCATCCAACTTCTTCAGACTCCTGGAGTCCAATGCCGGTATAAGATGGATCTTGCATGCCCAGAGCATAGGCGTAGGCATAGAGAGGCCATAGTACAGTGTAGGGTCCACCCCGGCATGGGGCCACCTTATCGTTTTTAACTATTTTCATGTCTGTAGTGGGTCTGTATCTCGCCATTGCGGTGAGCTGTTTTTCTGTGTTTTTGTGAACTTTTTAGCAAGGTCTCTCAAAATTAGTTATAAAGCATCTTCTTTCTCCCTTCCACCCTCAGGTATGGAGGGAGAGGAGGAGGAATGCAGAGAGGGAGAGAAAAACAGCTAAAAAAACAAGGTGCAAAGCCAAAATCTGCTGAAAATGCAATACACAAGATTAAAGTAGATCTTCGTCCAGGATCCATTTTATGAAAAGGCCCAGGGAGGGGGTGGGTGACATGCACTTACCTCCCTGGCTCCCGCACTCCCACCTGCATACTGCCGCTCCTGTAGCATTGTCCCGCCTCTGTAGCTGAATGGCTAAGTGGACCTGCCACTTTATGTCCCAAGTCCCATCTCAAGACCAGGAAATGACCAGGGACCAGATCAGTGGTATGGGGGCCACTGTGTGGCAGCCAGAGAGGTAAGTGGATGTTATTTTTTCACCCACCCCCTCCCTATGCCTTTTGAAAAAATGCCTGTTTTGAAACTCTGGCATTTTTTTTTCTTTCAAATCAGCTAGTGTTAGAAAGATATATGGCTTTGTAATTTACTTCTATTTAAAAATCTCCAGTCTTCCAGTACTTATCAGCTGCTGTATGTCCTGCAGGAAGTGGTGTATTCTTCCTAGTCTGACACAGTGCTCTCTGCTGCCACCTCTGTCCATGTCAGGAACTTTCCAGAGCAGTTGCAAATCCCCACAGAAAACCTCTCTTGCTCTGGACAGTTCCTGACATGGACAGAGGTGGTAGCAGAGAGCACTGTGTCAGACTGGAAAGAATACACCACTTCCTGCAGGACATACAGCAGCTGATCAGTACAGGAAGACTGAACATTGTTTAAGCGAATGTACCATCAAGTGTTACACATGAATAGACAGCGCTGGTGCGGGGAAGTTGGTGCCGCAGCCCTTTTTTTTAACCGCGGCCCAGTTCCAGCGCACAGAGCTGGTTTACTACCAAGCACCGGCCTGGGCTGAAGCACTGGAGGCCCCCAGTGGGAGGAACCCCCCACCCCTCTAGGACACGGCTCCATTGATTCTAATAGAGTTCCCCTTTAAGTATCTAGCGGCACACAAATTACTTTCATTCCTGAGATAAACAGATATGATAAAATCAAAATGAAATACAAGCTATACGGATCATGTGTTCTTTTTCTGCTATCAACTGTATTAAAGTGAACGTACCACCAGGCCCAGGCTGAAGCACTGGAGGCGGACGGACCCACCCTTAGTGGGAGGAGACCCCCTTCCCCCTATGATAGGGTTCCATTGATTCTAATGGAGCCATGTCATGGAGGGGCTGGAGTTTCTTCCCACTAAGGGTGGGTCGGCCCGCCTCCAGTGCTTCAGCCTGGGCCTGGTGGTACAGTCACTTTAAACCTGCATGGCACAATGCATGTGTATGTCTAAATATAAAACCAGAGGCATGCTAAGGTCCAGTATGGGCCTATAGACTGCTGTAATAGAGAACCATAGGCTTGAGTGAGAGTAGCCATATACTGTATTTTTTCTCTTCTAAAGCATCTTTAATGATGTATTTTAAAGTGATTACTCAGGATTAGAAAATCATAAGGAACAGCGCCACCCATATTTTGTGCTTGTGTGAGGTATTGCAGCCTAAAGGGGTAGTTCACCAAGAATTCACCAAGAATTGTTTTCTTTTAGATGAACTAGTGCTAGAAAGTGCCAGAGATTTGTAATTTACTTCTGTTAAAAAATCTCAAGTCTTCCAGTACTTAGCTGCTGTATGTCCTGCAGGAAGTGGTGTATTCTTTCCAGTCTGACACAGTGCTCTATACTGCCACCTCTGTCCATGTCAGGAACTGTCCTGTTTGTTTCCTTATCTGTTTTCTGAATAAGCTATAATTACATATACGATGATATCACATACAGACTCAATACATCCTCATGCATATTTTGATAGACATGCTATCTTATACATGTTACGTTATTGTTAACTTTACCTTAGCTCTATTTCTTATTCCATTTGTGAAAACTGTTTTATCTGTTGTACTTTCGATGTACTCTTGTTATACTTTTGTTTGCCAAACTTTACTTTTGTTTGCAAAAAAATTATTGACAAAAATTCAATAAAATATATTGAAACAGAAAACTTCTCCTGCTCTCCAGACTGGAAAGAATACACCACTTCCTGCAGGGCTGGAAGTACTGGAAGACTTGAGATTTTTTAATAGAAGTAAATTACAAATTTCTGGCACTTTCTGGCATCAGTTGATTTGAAAGGTATATTTTTTTTTTGTGAACTACCCCTTTAACTCAATTGAAGTGAGATGTAGTACCACACACAACCAGAGAACCGGGGTGGTGCTGTTTTCAAAATTGGCCAGCTATGTGTTTCTAATTTTGCATAATAACCCCATTAAAGGATGTCATTGACACAGGTTAATAACATTGGTCTGGATCCATGAGGTTGGGCTGTACAGGGGCCTAGGAGGCTTAGTGATAAGTCAGATAGTCTTATGGAAGTATCTTTTAAAAGTATTTTTTCAATAGTGGGACTCCCTGTATTCTGAAAATTGGAAGTGATCATATACCTCTATCATTGTCATCTACTGTATGCCATGTTATCTCTATGAAGATGGCATAGCATAATGGTGGATCCCATCCTATCATCCTGGAGTCCTTTCTCCCACATGGTGGTCCGCAACCTATGATGAGTTAATGTCACAAATGGAATTCAGAGCAAAGTTAACCGCTAGAAGAATTTAAAGAGATTGAATTAATGGAACTAATTTTCACAAGGGAGCGCTCGCCTAGGCCATAAAAAGTCAAAAGCAGAATTGCAAGAATCCCAGGGATTAATTTGTTCTTGTATAACCTCTGTACAGCAACCAATTGGGAGAGAGAAATTCCTTCCTTATGTTGTAGTTCTCATTGCCGTGCCAGAATATGCATCCCGGGAGAGGGAGTTTCTGCATTGCTGCATTGTATTTATTTATTCCCCAGCACAATCAACAACACATTGCCATTGTATTATTCTCTATGACAACACAGAATCATAATAATATTAATAATAATGCGAAGAAAGTGCAAGGCACGCACAACAATGTCCTAACCTCACCTTATGGAACAAAGAAGAAATGCAAAGGATGCCCTTCAACTGGAGGAAAGAGAGGTGTATGGAGAAGAAAAAAACACACTTGGCTTCTGGCCGTGTGCGTATATCATCCCTCTTATCCTCTTTTATATTAGTATAAAAGATGCAAAAGATGCAGAAGATTGAAAACTGGCTGGTACTTTAGTGAGGATGGTGTGGAACTACAGGTTCCAGCATGTCTTGCACATTTTAAATGGTTTTTATGTGCGGATCTCAACCTCATCATTCCTGATAAAGGGTGCGTTTACACTGAGGAAAAGAGGCGGAAATTCCAAGTGGAATTCCCACTGCAGACTCTGCTCGAATTCCACCTGCCTCACTGTCTCAATGTTAAAGAGGTACTCTGTGTGTATTTTCAGTTTATGGCCGGGGAGGGGGTGAATATAGAAGCCGACTGTCACTTACTTCCCCGGTTCCAGCGCCGGGTCCCGGATTGCGCTGCCTCATTCTCCCGTCCGGCTGCCGCTTCCTGGTCTGAGCTGCGGCTTGAGACATGACTTGAGACATGCGACCTGAAATGTGCGGCTTGAGACTTCTGCATGCACACTCCTCACCCACTCACATCACACTTTAGATACGCTGAGGAAGGAAGTCACATGGCTAGAGGAAGTGCTTAGGTCTTTCGAGCTGGACATTGTAGAGGAAGGGCGCAAGCTAGACAGCTCTCTACAGTGGTCCTCTCTGGGCCCTGGCCCTCTTCCAGGTCCCCTACTCAGGTCAGTCTTAGTCAGAACCCCATATGGGAAGGAAGCAAGACAGGACACAGCTAACAGTTTTCTTCTCAGTAATGCTACACAACACTATGCAGTGTTAAACCCCTTCCAAAAGAGGACACGTCAGAGACAACCTTAACCCACGCCATGGACTAGGAGAGTCACAGAGCAGGACAGTATCCACAGACAGCAGTAAGCTAGGAACTGATCTGGATAGAGCAAAGTTGCTAAGGCCTAGGAACTCTATCTCGCAGCGCAGTTGTCAGCAGGGAACCCTTAGCATTCTGCTCATGCCTAGTAACAAGGTCTGGGCCTTGTGTCACCCTCTAGGATGGGTCCCCCAAATCTAGTGGGCATAAGGTGGTGTAAAGACTAACAAGTCAATACACGGGCACAAGTATTCTCTTCTTCTAAGTATTCCAACCTTTATTTATATAGCAAGTGTTGCTTCAACAAACTTAGCTTTGTATTGACAATATAAGAAACGTTGTAATATCAGAAAACAATGCTCCCTTCTTCTGTTATGAAGCATCCTTCCTCTCCTCCTTTGGATCGTCCAAGGAGCCAAAAGGAGATAGCGGCAGTCTGCTGCTGCCACTCCTGCCTGTTAAACGGAGCGATGGCAGAAGATCATTGTCTTTCGTCTTTCAACATGTTAATGGCTAACATTGTGCATGTTGGCTGAACGTAACCTTTTATCACACAAAGTGATTATTGGCCGTAATGGCCGATGATCGGCCAAATACAGCTGATAATCGCTTTGTGTAATAAAAAGGGAAAACAGCTAGTTGGGCTAGTGCATGTAATGTTGTTAGGATGGCAGCATCTCACCAGACAATTAAAGCACTGTACTGTCTGTCTGCAGTGAGTTGCATCAGAACCACAAACATCGCAAAAAAAAAAAAAAAGCCAAAAGCCGCGATTCGATGTGTATAGTCCCAATTAGAAATTCCACTACCTTGCATCTAGTGTCTTCAAAGACAGTTGCTTCCATTTCCTCCTGATCTGGTTGCATGTAAGTGACCAATCAGCAGCAGCTTACTATCTATATATTATTATATTACGTGTCATTAGAAACATTGTTATAAGAACATACAACATATGGAAGTAACAGATTCCCATCTGTATAACAGACTTGTTAGCTTTTTCCTCTGCTTGCAGGAATGGGCCCGAAAATATTTGCTTCTTATTAAAATTTGTTAGTTTCCAAGTTTTGGAGAAGAAAAAAGAATCCATTTGTTTTCCCCACAGAGAAAAGCCTGTTTATACATTTTCTTCACAACATATACAGAATTGTTCCAGATGTATTCACTTCCTGAGAATTATTTTTTCTTTTGGAAGAAACTTGATGCATCTATGTTGCTCATATAAAAAACAAACCTTTTCTTCAAATCGACGCTTACATAACCTATAAAATATGATGAGGATGCTTACGTAACCTATAATGTATGATGATAAGGCCTACCTAACTTATAATGTATGATGAGAAGGCTTACCTAACCTATAACGTATGATGAGGAGGCTTACCTAACCTATAATGTATGATGGGAAAGCTTACCTAACCTATAACATATGAAGAAAAGGCTTACCTAATCTATACCGTATGAAGAGAAGGCTTATCTCACCTATAACGTATGATGCCAAGGCTTACCTAACCTATAACGGGAAGGCTTACCCAACCTATAACATATGATGAGAAGGCTTACCTAACCTATAACGTATGATGGGAAGGCTTACCTAACCTATAACGTATGATGAGAAGGCTTACCTAACCTATAACATATGATGAGTAGAGATGAGCAAACTGGTTCGCCCGTTATGAGCCCGATCGGATTCGGATTTTTGGAAATCTGCTCTGATTTTTTTTTCTTGCTTTCTAAGATGGCAGCCGACATTCTAGAAAGCAGGAAGTGTTCCGGGCGGGAAAAGCGCTTTCCCATGATGCCCGGAACACATCCAATCAGCAGGGATCTTGTACTAGCCCACCCCCTGTGTGACGTCGGTATTGCTTTAAAAGGAGAGGTCACATGTGTAGAGGGAGAGAGAGAGGAAGCAAGCTGCTGTTGTGTACTACAGACTACTGAGAAGATATTGTGGGAAAGGAAAGGAAAGATTAGGAAAGCGGAGAGGAGAAACATCTAGTGATTGAGAGAGAAATATAGAGAGGGCGAAAGATAGATAGATTAGGCATTGGACAGAAAAGCGTGCACAGAACCAAAACGTGCAGTACAGATATACAAGTCCTATACTTCTGATAGTGTGTATATCATATCTGTCTTATCCTGATATAAGACTGGTTCAGGTGTATAGCATTGTATCTTAAAAAAAAGTGCTATATACCCAATTTCTATACTTGGACCCTTCTGATTGAAAGTATGTATATCACATCTGTCTTATCCTGAGAGACTAAAATACCTTGTTCAGGTGTATAGCATTGTATCTTAAAAAAGTGCTATAGATTTTGTGTTTTGACCGTGCTTTTCTACTCTACTGTTTGTACTTTTGTATTATGAAAACTCTTTCATAAATACTTGAATATGAAAAAAAAAAGTGCTATATACCCAATTTCTATACTTGGACCCTTCTGATTGAAAGTTTGTATATCACATGAGTTTTATCCTGAGAGACTAAAATACCTGGTTCAGGTGTATAGCATTGTATCTTTAAAAAAGTGCTATATACCCAATTTCCATACTTGGACCCTTCTGATTGAAAGCGTGTATATCACATCCCTCTTATCCTGAGAGACTAAAATACCTGGTTCAGGTGTATAGCATTATATCTTAAAGTGCTATTGTCAGACTAACACAGACACAACCAGACAGTGGGCCCTATCTGAACCACCCACTGTCCCTGCCTAATTGCCTCAGCCGACCCTAGGCGGTCGCGGACAACCACGGAGACGTTCCCTGCGCTATATACGTGATACACAAAACAATACAGACAGACGAACACAATAAGGAATAGTAAACCAGGCCGGGTCAAACCACACGGGCAACGTAGTACAAAATCAGTAATCCAAAAGAGTAGTCACAAGTCAGGCAGGAGGTCAGAAAAACGAGTAGCAGTAGGAGGGATAGGACGGGGAGCGCAGGAATATACAAGGGAGAGCTGGGACCAGGAATACACCTAATTAGCCAGCGCTGGGACTCAGTCTGTGCTTAGCTTTTATGCTGACCAAGAGCCCGGTCTGGATCCTTATTGGACCGGCGCTCTGATCTTCCAGGTACAGACAGGCAGAGAAACCTGTCAATCACAGCAACAACACAGGTGTAAAATCAAGACCAGGAGCTTCTCAGCTTAACTCCTGCATAGCCAGAAGCTGAGAAGCAATCGGGTGTGGCACACAAAGGCAAAACACCAGGTCCAGTTCACACAGGCTACTGCAGATTCCTGACAGTACCCCTCCTCTTATGAGGGGCCTCAGGACCCTTATTGAACGGACCTGGCTTAGACGGATTACGTGCATGAAATTGTCGAACCAGACGTGGGGCATGCATGTCTTTCCCAGAAACCCACGTCCGTTCTTCTGGGCCAAAACCCTTCCAGTGGACCAAGTACTGCAAAGACCCTTGTACCCAGCGAGAATTTAGAATTTTTTCTACCTCATACTCCAACTCCCCCTGGATGACCAGGGGAGCAGGAGGAGAAGACGGCGCAACCGGAGGAACATACTTTTTCAGAAGTGCTTTATGGAACACATTATGTATGCGAAATGATGCAGGCAGTTTTAATCTAAAGGTAACAGGGTTAATCACTTCCACAATAGTGTATGGTCCAACATATTTAGGTGCCAGTTTACCGGATTGTACCTTTAACCTCAGATTTCTCGTAGACAACCAGACCTTTTCCCCTACTATGTATTGATGGCCAGGTATGCGTCTTTTGTTAGCATGTTTTTTGTATTGCTCTTGGGCTTTAACCAAGCTCTGATGAGCTTGGGCCCAAACTGTGCACAGTTTAGAGAATATGGCTTCAGCGGAAGGGTTAACTGATTCAGCAGCATGAGTAGAGGAATACCTAGGATTAAAACCAAAATTACAAAAGAATGGCGACATACCAAGTGAGCGCTGTTCATGATTATTTAAGGCAAATTCAGCTAGAGATATAAAGTCTCTCCATTTGTCCTGGGCATCAGTCACGAAACACCTCAGAAATTGCTCTAGGGACTGGTTAATTCTCTCGGTCTGACCATTCGTCTGCGGATGGAAGGCAGACGAGAAAGATAACGAGATACCCAACTTTTCACAGAATTCTCTCCAAAACTTTGCCACAAACTGAACACCCCTATCGGAAACAACATTCTCAGGGATGCCATGCAAACGTAGAATATGATTAATAAATAGCGTAGCTAAAGTACGAGCATTTGGTAGCTTAGACAGAGGAATAAGATGGCACATCTTGGAAAATCTATCCACAACTACCCAAATGACAGTTTTTCCCCTGGACAGGGGCAGGTCAGTAATGAAATCCATCGATATATGTGTCCATGGTCTCGTAGGCACCGGTAGCGGATGTAATAATCCTTCAGGTGGCCTTCGAGGGACCTTGGACCTAGCACAAGTCTCACATGCCTCAACAAAAGCTTTCACATCTCGGGCCCAGGAAGGCCACCAGTAGTGGCGCGAGAGCAAGAACCTGGTTCCTGCCACCCCTGGGTGTCCAGCCAACACAGAGCTATGAATCTCCTCCAAGACCCGGAGACGAAGATCCGGAGGTACAAACAAGCAGGAGTCCGGAGTATTTCGGGGTTCCAAGGACTGAGACTCAGCGATCTGGGTCACCAGGTCCTGTTGTAGGACAGACACCACCACACCGGGTTTTAAAATCATATCGGGCTGGTTCATGGGAGAATTTTCTATGTCAAAACTACGAGACAGGGCGTCAGCCTTGACATTTTTGGAACCAGGCCGGTACGTGATCTCAAAGTTAAACCTTGAGAAAAACAGGGCCCACCTGGCTTGACGTGGGGTGAGACGTTTAGCACTGTCTAAGTACATCAAGTTCTTATGGTCAGTAAGCACGACCACCTTATTTTTGGCACCCTCCAGGAAGTGTCTCCACTCATCAAACACCAACTTGATAGCCAATAATTCTCTATTGCCAATATCATAATTACATTCGGCCTGGGAGAACTTCCTGGAGAAGTAGGCAACAGGACGAAGGTTGGTAAAAGTGCTAGATCCCTGGGATAACACTGCTCCCACACCCACCTCAGATGCGTCCACCTCCACTATGAAGGGGCGCTCAAAATCAGGCTGAGCCAGCACTGGAGCTTCTGTAAAACATCGCCGAAGTTTATCGAATGCCATGATTGCTTCTGGGGACCAGTTAACTAAGTCCGCCCCCTTCCCAGTCAAATCCGTAAGGGGTTTGGCTACCAGTGAGAAGTTTTTAATAAATTTTCGATAGTAATTTGCAAATCCCAAGAACCTTTGCAGGGCCTTCAGGTTATTGGGTCGCTCCCAGTTTTCAATGGCAGTAACTTTAAGGGGGTCCATACCAAACGAATTAGGGGTAATGTAGTAACCAAGAAACAAGACTTCCTGGATACCAAACTGGCATTTCGATAACTTGGCATACAGATTATTCTGCCTCAGAAGCTCCATTACTGTACGTACATGTAATATGTGAGAAGCCCAATCAGGTGAAAAAATCAGAATATCATCCAAATAGACAACAAGGAATCGTCCCAAATGTTCACGAAATACATCGTTCACAAAGTGTTGGAAGACCGCCGGAGCATTACATAACCCAAAGGGCATAACAAGATACTCGAAATGGCCCTCTGGGGTATTAAAGGCGGTCTTCCACTCATCCCCCTCCCGGATCCTTATAAGATTATAAGCTCCACGTAGATCCACCTTAGAAAACCATTTGGCACCAACAATTTGGTTAAACAAATCCGGAATGAGGGGTAACGGGTGTTGATTTTTAACCGTAATTTTGTTCAACTCCCGGTAGTCAATGCAAGGCTGAAGCCCACCGTCTTTTTTGCCGACAAAAAAGAAGCCCGCCCCCAAAGGAGAGGAGGAAGGACGAATATGGCCTTTACGTAAACTATCCCTTATGTACTCTCGCATGGCTTCCCTCTCAGGACATGATAAATTAAAAATACGACCTCTAGGATATTTTACACCAGGAATTAAATCGATAGGACAATCATATGGTCTATGAGGAGGCAATACTTCTACTGCCTTTTCATCGAACACATCCGCGTAGTCAAACAGGAATTCTGGAATCTCTCCCTCCCCAGGGGAACATTCTGCCAGCGACACCGGGATACAATGGGAACTACATTCAGGACCCCACCGAATAAGTTCCCTACTAGACCAATCAAAAACAGGGTTATGCAGTTTCAGCCAAGGCAATCCCAGAATCACATCTGATGACAAATTATGCATAAGGAGAAAATCAAGATGTTCCACATGAACAGATCCCACCTTGACTTCCAAGCATGGGGTTATGTATCGTACGTCCCCCTGGGCAAAAGGAGCCGAGTCAGCCCCAGTAACATTCACTGGGCACCTGAGCCGGAGGGGACATACCTCTAAACCGGAAAAAAACATGGGGTTAACAAAGTTCACTGACGACCCAGAATCGACCTGGGCGTAACCTGAAACACTCCTATTCCCTATTACCAAAGAAATAGGTAACAACAATTTATTCTTGAAGGTTACCTGTGCGCCTGAGAGACCCCCTCGATAGTCTCTCAGGCGTTGAAGTTTTCCGGCGGTGATCCGGGCCTGGACGGACACTGCCGCACCCGATGTCCTGCCTTCCCACAATACAGACATAGGTTGTTCTGTAACCAATGTGTTCGTCTGGCCTTGGCGTCAGTAGAGTCCACCTGCATCGGTTCTTCTGGTGTGGGCGTAACAGGAGGGGAAGGTTTAGGGTAGGAGCCTGGAGTCACTGGGGTTCTGGGAAGGTCTGGGGTACCTCTCTCTCTCTGCCTGTCTCTCAGACGTCGGTCAACCCTGATGGCTAACGTCATACTCTCCTCGAGTGAGTCAGGAGTGGGGTAAGCTACCAGCATGTCCTTTAGTCGGTCACTTAACCCTGCCCGGAACTGGAATCGGAGGGCTGAGTCATTCCAAGTGGAGAGGACGCTCCACTGTCTGAACTCAGAACAATATTCTTCTACGGGTCGCCTGCCCTGCCTTAACCCTGTCAGCTGACGCTCAGCATTGGCGGCACTGTCAGTGTCATCATATAGTAAACCCAAAGCCCCAAAAAACTGGTCAACTGAGAGTAATTCTGGTGAAGCAGGTGGTAAGGAAAATGCCCACTCTTGAGGTGCCCCTTGAAGAAGGGATATGATAATGCCGACCCTCTGAGACTCGTCTCCCGATGAGCGGGGGCGTAATCTAAAGAACAGCTTGCACCCCTCCTTGAACACACAGAACCTCCTCCTGTCCCCCGAGAACTTATCCGGGAGCTGAACAGGTGGCTCAGGAGGTGGCGGAGGGGTCACCGTGATTTGTCGGGGTGTCGTCTCCTGATCCTGAACCCTTACAGCAAGCTCCTGCACCATGGTGTTGAGCCGCTGCATTTGGTGTTGAGCCGCTGCATTGTCCATGGGGCAATGGCAGTATATAAGGCTGGCTAATATGTCAGACTAACACAGACACAACCAGACACTGGGCCCTATCTGAACCACCCACTGTCCCTGCCTAATTGCCTCAGCCGACCCTAGGCGGTCGCGGACAACCACGGAGACGTTCCCTGCGCTATATACGTGATACACAAAACAATACGGACAGACGAACACAATAAGGAATAGTAAACCAGGCCGGGTCAAACCACACGGGCAACGTAGTACAAAATCAGTAATCCAAAAGAGTAGTCACAAGTCAGGCAGGAGGTCAGAAAAACGAGTAGCAGTAGGAGGGATAGGACGGGGAGCGCAGGAATATACAAGGGAGAGCTGGGACCAGGAATACACCTAATTAGCCAGCGCTGGGACTCAGTCTGTGCTTAGCTTTTATGCTGACCAAGAGCCCGGTCTGGATCCTTATTGGACCGGCGCTCTGATCTTCCAGGTACAGACAGGCAGAGAAACCTGTCAATCACAGCAACAACACAGGTGTAAAATCAAGACCAGGAGCTTCTCAGCTTAACTCATGCATAGCCAGAAGCTGAGAAGCAATCGGGTGTGGCACACAAAGGCAAAACACCAGGTCCAGTTCACACAGGCTACTGCAGATTCCTGACAGTACCCCTCCTCTTATGAGGGGCCTCAGGACCCTTATTGAACGGACCTGGCTTAGACGGATTACGTGCATGAAATTGTCGAACCAGACGTGGGGCATGCATGTCTTTCCCAGAAACCCACGTCCGTTCTTCTGGGCCAAAACCCTTCCAGTGGACCAAGTACTGCAAAGACCCTTGTACCCAGCGAGAATTTAGAATTTTTTCTACCTCATACTCCAACTCCCCCTGGATGACCAGGGGAGCAGGAGGAGAAGACGGCGCAACCGGAGGAACATACTTTTTCAGAAGTGCTTTATGGAACACATTATGTATGCGAAATGATGCAGGCAGTTTTAATCTAAAGGTAACAGGGTTAATCACTTCCACAATAGTGTATGGTCCAACATATTTAGGTGCCAGTTTACCGGATTGTACCTTTAACCTCAGATTTCTCGTAGACAACCAGACCTTTTCCCCTACTATGTATTGATGGCCAGGTATATACAGCTATATACCCAATTGTTGACTACTGTTGCTCCTGCCTGGCCTCCATGTTGGCTACTGCTGCTCCTGCCTGTCCTCCATGTTGGCTACTGCTGCTCCTGCCTGGCCTCCATGTTGACTACTGCTGCTCCTGTACTGGCCTCAAATGAATATTGATGGACCTCCACTGGCCTCCAATGACTACTGCTGCTCCTTCACTGCATTTGGGACCTTTTTCCTGCATAGACCCTGTAATGGTGAATTTCCTGCATAGACCCTGTCATGGTGAGTTTCCTGCATAGACCCTGTAATGGTGAATATTGAAGTCTAAAAAAAAAAAATTGACTTTGAGATCGAAAAGATAATGATGTTACTGACATGTAGAGCCCTAAATTCAACCAAATACACTACCCCTGTATCATATAGATGCTTTAAACTATGAAATCCGAAGAAATCCGAAATTCGGTCGGACCGACCTTCCCGAAAAAATCCGAAAGTCTGGTCGGACCGAACTTTTGAAAAGTTTGCTCATCTCTAATCTATAACGTATGATGGGAAGGCTTACCCAACCTATAACATATGATGAGAAGCTTTACCTAACCTATAACGTATGATGAGAAGGCTTACCTAACCTATAACGTATGATGGGAAGGCTTACCTAACTTATAACATATGATGGGAAGGCTTACCTAACCAAAAACATTTGATGAGAAGCTTTACCTAACCTATAACGTATGATGAGAAGCCTTACCTAACCTATAACGTATGATGAGAAGACTTACCTAACCTATAACGTATGATGGGAAGGCTTACCTTACCTTTAATGTATGATGAGAAGGCTTACCTAACCTATAACATATGATGGGAAGGCCTAACTAACCTATATGTATGATGGGAAGCCTTACCTAACCTATAACGTATGATGAGAAGGCTTACCTAACCTTTAATGTATGATGAGAAGGCTTACCTAACCTATAACGTATGATGGGAAGGCTTACCTAACTTATAACATATGATGGGAAGGCTTACCTAACCAAAAACATTTGATGAGAAGCTTTACCTAACCTATAACGTATGATGAGAAGCCTTACCTAACCTATAACGTATGATGAGAAGACTTACCTAACCTATAACGTATGATGGGAAGGCTTACCTTACCTTTAATGTATGATGAGAAGGCTTACCTAACCTATAACATATGATGGGAAGGCCTAACTAACCTATAACGTATGATGGGAAGCCTTACCTAACCTATAACGTATGATGAGAAGGCTTACCTAACCTATATTGTATGATAGAAAGGCTTACCTAACCTATAACATATGGTGGGAAGCCTTAACTAACCTATAACGTATGATGGGAAGCCTTTCCTAACCTATAACATATGATGGGAAGCCTTTCCTAACCTATAACGTATAATGGGAAGCCTTACCTAACCTATAACGTATGATGGGAAGCCTTACTTAACCTATAACGTAGGATGAGAAGGCTTTCCTAACCTATAATGTACGATGAAAAGGCTTACCTAACCTATAACGTATGATGAGAAGGCTTACCTAACCTATAACGTATGATGGGAAGGCTTACCTAACCTATAACGTATGATGGGAAGGCTTACCTAACCTATAACATATGATGGGAAGGCTTACCTAACCTATAACATATGATGAGAAGCCTTACCTAACCTATAACGTATGATGAGAAGACTTACCTAACCTATAACTTATGATGGGAAGGCTTACCTAACCTATAATGTATGATGAAAAGGCTTACCTAACCTAAAACATATGATGGGAAGGCCTAACTAACCTATAATGTATGATGGGAAGCCTTACCTAACCTATAATGTATGATGAGAAGGCTTACCTAACCTATATTGTATGATAGGAAGGCTTACCTAACCTATAACATATGGTGGGAAGCCTTACCTAACCTTTAACGTATGATGGGAAGCCTTTCCTAACCTATAACGTATGATGGGAAGGCTTACCTAACCTATAATGTATGATGAGAAGGCTTACCTAACCTATAACATATGATGGGAAGGCCTAACTAACCTATAATGTATGATGGGAAGCCTTACCTAACCTATAACGTATGATGAGAAGGCGTACCTAACCTATATTGTATGATAGGAAGGCTTACCTAACCTATAACATATGGTGGGAAGCCTTACCTAACCTTTAACGTATGATGGGAAGCCTTTCCTAACCTATAACGTATGATGGGAAGCCTTCCCTAACCTATAACGTATAATGGGAAGCCTTACCTAACCTATAACGTATGATGGGAAGCCTTACCTAACCTATAACGTGGGATGAGAAGGCTTACCTAATCTATAAGGTATGATGAGGAGGCTTACCTAAGCTATAACGTATGATGAGAAGGCTTATCTAACCTATAACGTATGATGTGATGAAATGGTTTACCCACTGTAATCAGGAAATAGCTGGAGAGAGTGAGGCAGCAGCACCCAGGGCCGGCCTTTGGGGTGTGCGACCTGTGCGGTTGCACAGGGCGCATCACTCCAGGCCGGCAGGGGGGCGCTCGGGCAGAAGAGACAGCTGCACATCTAGCTGTAGAAATGTCTGCTGCTGTCTCTGGCTGCAGGAGGGCCGCCGCCGATACACTACAGCAGGAGGGCGCAGGGCGATCAGCTGTGGAAGCGCCCGGGCAGAGAGAGACAGCTCTGCATACTGCATGCTTCTCTTTGGTGTAATAGTTTGCAGAAGCGCCGTTAGAAAGGAGAAGGGTGTCGGGCAGCCAGCTGGGGGAGCGATCGGGGCGGACAGACATACACAGCATGCATTATGTGACAGTGTCGTGCAGCTCGTGCTGTGTATGTCTGTCCGCCCCGATCGCTCCCCCAGCTGGCTGGCCGACACCCTGCTCCTTTCTAACGGCGCTTCTGCAGACTATTACACCAAAGAGAAGCATGCAGCCCTCCTGTTGTAGTGTATCGGCGGCGGCGCTCCTGCAGACAGAGACAGCAGCACACATTTCTACAGCTAGATGTGCAGCTGTCTCTTCTGCCTATGCGCATCCCCAGGGGCCGCCCCGCTCACATCCCTTGCCCTCTCCTGCGCGCCGACGTCACCGCGTGCATGACGTCACCAGGCAACGGCTCTGCAAGTCCTTAAAGGTGGCGGTGCCTTTTTTGCCATCCTGGGCTGGTGCTGGTAAGTCCGGGTGGGGTGGGGGTTGTGCTCCTTTGTGATTTGATTGTGTGGGGGTCTGCTGGAGGGGTGGGGAGGCTGTAGGATTTAGTGTATGTCCCTCTTAGGGGGTCCCAACAGAGGCCTATGGAGGTTAAAGCCTCTGTTGGGACCTCCTAATAGGGACATACACTAAATCCTACAGCCTCCCCACCCCTTCAGCAGACCCCCCCACAATCAAATCACTAACATCCTGAGGGTTCGGAGGCTGCAGGATTTATTCTATGTCACTGTTAGGGGTAGTGACATACAATAAATGCCAGGGCTGTTATTGGCTCTCTGAGTAATGTACTTTTTTATTTTACTTTACAGATAGAAGAAAGAAGACCGGACTACTTCAGAAACAGATTTTAACTTATCTATTTAATAAAAGGGTCAACGAGGGGTCTCGGGCGAGTTCTATTTCAATAAAGATCTTATTACAATTGTTGTGGGGTTTTTCTTACTTATTTTTGGCTTAGTAGTGGAAGCCGTCTAATAGATGGCGTCCATTACTAAGCCAGGGCTTAGTATTAACTAGAATGGCTAACACTAACCCCCCACTTATTACCCCGGTACCCACCGCCACCAGGGGTACCAGGAAGAGCCAGATACCGTAAAGCCTTGAGCGTCAGAAATTGGCGCTCCTGGACTGGGCGACAGCAGGCTGGTGTTATTAGGCTGGCAATGGCCAAAATGTCCTTTGCCACCCTGATAGTGTCAGGCTGCTGCTGCTGCTTGGTATTTTATCTGGCTGGTTAGGAAAAATAAGGGGGACCCCACGCATTTTTAAAATTATTTATTTATTTAATACATGGAATTCCCTTTATTTTCCATAACCAGCCAGATAAAAGCAATAAACAGCAGTCTGGTGCTATGAAGCTGGAAACAGACCAAATAAATGGCCCTTGTCGTCCTGGTAGTCTCAGGCCGCTGCTGCTTGTATTTTTTAAATCTGGCTGGTTATGAAGAATAGGAGGTAGCCCAAGCTTTTTTATTTATTTATTAGACTAATGCATAGCATCCGCCCTATTTTCCATAATCAGTCTGAAAAAAACAAGCAGCAGCAGCAGCCTTACACTACCCGGGTGGCAAGGACCGCTTTGTTTTGGCCATTGCCAGTCTAATAACACCAGTCTGCTGCCATACAGTCCCGGACCGTAATTTTCTCGCGCTCCAGGCCTGATAGTATCTGGCTCTTCCCAGTACTACAGGTTGTGGTAGGTACTGGGGTAATAAGTGGGGAGGTTAGTATTAGCCGTTGTATGGGCTAACGCTAAGCCCCAGTTTAGCAATGGATACCGTCTATTAGACAGCTTCCATTACTAAGCCATAAATAAGTAAGAAAAAAACACAACAATAATATAATAAGATCTTTATTGAAATAAAACTTTCCTAAGAACCCTTTTATTAAATAAGTAAAAAAAATCTTCTTTCCAAAGTAGTCTGGTCTTCTTTCTTCTACTATATTCTAACCTCTTCACCGTCCAACTTTGTCAGTGCTAACTGCACTCTCTTATAGGGTCTTTAGTGATAGTTGTCATGGTGTGGCGGTATTATGTAGTGGTATCATTGGTTATGTATTTCTGTTTTGTTTAGTAACAGTATGGAGGCGAATGTAATCAATGTATGGCTGTAATATTTATTGGCAACAATGTTATAGTATAACTATGTATGTGTTGGGGCACTTGATATTGTGTGAGGGCACTTTGAGGGCATTATACTGTGTGTGGCACGCTAAATGAGACATTATACTGTGTGTGTGTGTGGGGGGGGGGGATGGGGGGGCGCCAAAGCAAATTCCGCACAGGGCGCCATCTATCCTAAGGCCGCCCCTGGCAGCACCATCCACTCTCCAGCAGTATCTCCTGATCGGCTTATTCCAGCAATTTGAGGCTGGGTTCACACTACGTATATTTCAGTCAGTATTGTGGTCCTCATATTGCAACCAAAACCAGGAGTGGATTAAAAACACAGAAAGGATCTGATCACACAATGGTGAAATTGAGTGAATGGCCGCAATTTAATGGGAAATATTTGCTGTTATTTTAGAACAACGGCTGTTATATTGAAATAATGGCCGTTATTTACTGTTATATGGCGGCCATCCACTCAATTTCAACATTGTGTGAACAGAGCCTTTCTGTGTTTTTAATCCACTCCTGGTTTTGGTTGCAATACTGAATACTGAAATATACTGACTGAAATATACTTAGTGTGAACGCAGCCTCAAATTGCTGGAATAAGAATAAGAATATTCTATGATGGGTTGAAAACTCTTTGAGAACTTTCCATAACCTTCCTTAACTACGTTTTATGGAAATATATATATTAAAGACATAAAACAGAAAGAACATATAAAACGGGACATTGTGAATGCTAGACGTGCAGCGGGCTTCCTTACACATCTAAGAATAGTTCATCAGTGAATGTTCCCATTTAGCCCTCCACTAAATCACAGCACTGTTGGTTAGCTGCGCAGCATGTTTGAAGACTTCCTCATTGCCGTCTCTTTTGTGCAGAGGATATGAATGAGCCAGTCACAAAGGAAGAATCAGCATTCCTTCTTTTCAGACCTGCAGCTGCGAGTGTTACCCCTTCGCTTCCTTCATCTCGGGAATGGTTTCGCAATGCTCCCCCCTATTACCACATGCTTTAGTTTATCCTGTTAAGAAGCAGTTAATTTTTTTAAATTTTTTTATAAATTCACTCTTTTTTAGATTTTAATTCTTTTTTTTTGCAGCTGGTAACGTCGTCTGGCAACACTTACCGGATTCTGACCCCGATATCTTCCGTTCTTTCTTATACTTTGCAGTTGTGTGTGAAAAGAAAACCGAGGGAGAGAACTTCCTATGGGCCAAAAGCTAATGCTAATAGTGATAGAAATGTTATCTCTCTGTTCTGAGGCCGGGATCCAAGATGAGGAAAGGCCGGCCAAAAAATCTCTACTCTCTTGAAAGCAAATGAGATTATATATATATGCTTTAAAGTGACTCTCCACCTTTTAGCATGTAATTTTTAGGTCCATAATTCTTTGTCCATTAACCTCTTACCCCACGATGTATTATTACATCATGGCGGCATCAAGGATGTATACAGTGGAATCAGGAGCTGAGTTCTCGCCATACCCGATTGTTGCTCACATCCAGCACCCCATTGCCCCCTACGACCTGACAAAATTGCTAGATGCCGATCAGTTGCCATGTTTGTTCTCCTATTACACCCCGCCATGGGCAGATGGTCATGGGAGATTACTCCCTGCAGGCATGATTGATGTACATGATTTGGCTTTTAGCGCTGATCCTTGTACATGAATCCTACAGAGAAGGGAAGGGTGGAGGAGGGAGGAGGCATGCATGCTAAAGCTAAGCAAGGTCTCTTGACCCTTGAACTTGGAAGGAAATCATCATTTTATAACTTTGAAAACAGACATCAGCTAAGAAGCAGGTATCATTTGTTTTATCTTCCTATGAGTTCTTAACCTAAGGTGTTTGAAGACAGATATTGATTTTAAAGTAAACCTTCAAGTAAAAAAAACAAACAAAAAAAACATTTTAAAGGTTTGCATATCTTCAAGCTATTCCTTGCTGCCTGCATATGGTAATACTGTCCCTGTACCTTCATATAGTAATACTGTCCCTGTACCTTCATATAGTAATACTGTCCCCCTGTGTCTCCATATAGTAATACTGTCCCTGTACCTTTATATAGTAATACTGTCCCCCTGCTCCTCCATATAGTAATACTACCCCCTGTGCCTCCATATAGTATTACCGCCCCCTGTGCCTCCATAAAGTAATACTGTCCCTGTACCTCCATATAGTAATACTGTCCCTGTGCCTCCATATAGTAATACTGTCCCTGTACCTTCATATAGTAATACTGTCCCTGTACCTTCATATAGTAATACTGTCCCCCTGTGTCTCCATATAGTAATACTGTCCCTGTACCTTTATATAGTAATACTGTCCCCCTGCTCCTCCATATAGTAATACTACCCCCTGTGCCTCCATATAGTATTACCGCCCCCTGTGCCTCCATATAGTAATACTGTCCCTGTGCCTCCATATAGTAATACTGTCCCTGTGCCTCCATATAGTAATACTATCCCTGTGCCTCCATATAGTAATACTGTCCCTGTGCCTCCATATAGTAATAATGTGCCCCTGTGCCTCCATATAGTAATACTGTCCCTGTATCTCCATATAGTAATACTGTCCCTGTGCCTCCATATAGTAATACTGTCCCTGTGCCTCCATATAGTAATACTATCCCTCTGTCTCCATATAGTAATACTATCCTTGTGCCACCGTATAGTAATAATGTCCCCCTGTGCCTCCATAAAGTAATACTATCCCTGCTCCTCCATATAGTAATACTGTCCCTGTGCCTCCATATAGTAATACTGTCCCCTGTACCTCCATATAGTAACACTGTCCCTGTGCCTCCATATAGTAATACTATCCTTGTGCATCCTTATAGTAATAATGTCTCCCTTTGCCTCCATATAGTAATACTGTCCCCTGTGCTTCCATATAGTAATACTGTCCCTGTGCCTCCATATAGTAATACTGCCCCCCAGTGCCTCCATATAGTAATACTGTCCCTGTGCCTCCATATAGTAATAATGTGCCCCTGTGCCTCCATATAGTAATACTGTCCCTGTATCTCCATATAGTAATACTATCCCTGTGCTTCCATATAGTAATACTGTCCCTGTGCCTCCATATAGTAATACTGCCCCCCAGTGCCTCCATATAGTAATACTGTCCCTGTATCTCCATATAGTAATAATGTGCCCCTGTGCCTCCATATAGTAATACTGTCCCTGTATCTCCATATAGTAATACTGTCCCTGTGCCTCCATATAGTAATACTGTCCCTGTGCCTCCATATAGTAATACTGTCCCTGTGCCTCCATATAGTAATACTATCCCTCTGTCTCCATATAGTAATACTATCCTTGTGCCACCGTGTAGTAATAATGTCCCCCTGTGCCTCCATAAAGTAATACTATCCCTGCTCCTCCATATAGTAATACTGTCCCTGTGCCTCCATATAGTAATACTGTCCCCTGTACCTCCATATAGTAACACTGTCCCTGTGCCTCCATATAGTAATACTATCCTTGTGCATCCTTATAGTAATAATGTCTCCCTTTGCCTCCATATAGTAATACTGTCCCCTGTGCTTCCATATAGTAATACTGTCCCTGTGCCTCCATATAGTAATACTGTCCCCTGTGCTTCCATATAGTAATACTGTCCCTGTGCCTCCATATAGTAATACTGACCCCCAGTGCCTCCATATAGTAATACTGTCCCTGTGCTTCCATATAGTAATAATGTGCCCCTGTGCCTCCATATAGTAATACTGTCCCTGTATCTCCATATAGTAATACTGTCCCTGTGCCTCCATATAGTAATACTGACCCCTGTGCCTCCATATAGTAATACTATCCCTCTGTCTCCATATAGTAATACTATCCTTGTGCCACCGTATAGTAATAATGTCCCCCTGTGCCTCCATAAAGTAATACTATCCCTGCTCCTCCATATAGTAATACTGTCCCTGTGCCTCCATATAGTAATACTGCACCCTGTGCCTCCATATAGTAATACTATCCCTGTGCCTCCATATAGTAATACTGTCCTGTGTCTCTATATAGTAATAATGTCCCCCTGTTCCTCCACATAGTAATACTGTCCCTGTACCTCCATATAGTAATACTGTCCCTGTGCCTCCATATAGTAATAATTTCCCTCTGCCTCCATATAGTAATACTGTCCCTGTGCCTCCATATAGTAATACTCTCCCTGTGCCTCCATATAGTAATAATGTCCCCCTGGGCCTCCATATAGTAATACTGTCCCTGTACCTCCATATAGTAATACTCTCCCTGTGCCTCCATATAGTAATAATGTCCCCCTGCCTCCATATAGTAATACTGTCCCTGTACCTCCATATAGTAATACTGTCCCTGTGCCTCCATATAGTAATACTGCCCTCTGTGCTTTCATATAGTAATACTATCCCTGTGCCTCCATATAGTAATACTGTCCCTGTGCCTCCATATAGTAATACTGTCCCTGTGCCTCCATATAGTAATACTATCCCTCTGTCTCCATATAGTAATACTATCCTTGTGCCACCGTGTAGTAATAATGTCCCCCTGTGCCTCCATAAAGTAATACTATCCCTGCTCCTCCATATAGTAATACTGTCCCTGTGCCTCCATATAGTAATACTGTCCCCTGTACCTCCATATAGTAACACTGTCCCTGTGCCTCCATATAGTAATACTATCCTTGTGCATCCTTATAGTAATAATGTCTCCCTTTGCCTCCATATAGTAATACTGTCCCCTGTGCTTCCATATAGTAATACTGTCCCTGTGCCTCCATATAGTAATACTGTCCCCTGTGCTTCCATATAGTAATACTGTCCCTGTGCCTCCATATAGTAATACTGACCCCCAGTGCCTCCATATAGTAATACTGTCCCTGTGCTTCCATATAGTAATAATGTGCCCCTGTGCCTCCATATAGTAATACTGTCCCTGTATCTCCATATAGTAATACTGTCCCTGTGCCTCCATATAGTAATACTGACCCCTGTGCCTCCATATAGTAATACTATCCCTCTGTCTCCATATAGTAATACTATCCTTGTGCCACCGTATAGTAATAATGTCCCCCTGTGCCTCCATAAAGTAATACTATCCCTGCTCCTCCATATAGTAATACTGTCCCTGTGCCTCCATATAGTAATACTGCACCCTGTGCCTCCATATAGTAATACTATCCCTGTGCCTCCATATAGTAATACTGTCCTGTGTCTCTATATAGTAATAATGTCCCCCTGTTCCTCCACATAGTAATACTGTCCCTGTACCTCCATATAGTAATACTGTCCCTGTGCCTCCATATAGTAATAATTTCCCTCTGCCTCCATATAGTAATACTGTCCCTGTGCCTCCATATAGTAATACTCTCCCTGTGCCTCCATATAGTAATAATGTCCCCCTGGGCCTCCATATAGTAATACTGTCCCTGTACCTCCATATAGTAATACTCTCCCTGTGCCTCCATATAGTAATAATGTCCCCCTGCCTCCATATAGTAATACTGTCCCTGTACCTCCATATAGTAATACTGTCCCTGTGCCTCCATATAGTAATACTGCCCTCTGTGCCTCCATATAGTAGTACTATCCCTGTACCTCCATGTAGTAATACTGCCCCCTGTGCCTCCATATAGTAATACTGTCCTCTGTGCTTTCATATAGTAATACTATCCCTGTGCCTCCATACAGTAATACTGCCCCTGTGTCTCCATATAATAATACTGTCCCCTGTGCCTCCATATAGTAATACTATCCCTGTGCCTCCATACAGTAATACTGCCCCTGTGTCTCCATATAATAATAATGTCCCCCTGTACCTCCATAAAGTAATACTATCCCTGCTCCTCCATATAGTAATACTGTCCCTGTGCCTCCATATAGTAATACTGTCCCCTGTGCCTCCATATAGTAATACTGTCCCTGTACCTCCATATAGTAACACTGTCCCTGTGCCTCCATATAGTAATAATGTGCCCCTGTGCCTCCATATAGTAATACTGTCCCTGTGCCTCCATATAGTAATACTCTCCCTGTGCCTCCATATAGTAATAATGTGCCCCTGTGCCTCCATATAGTAATACTGTCCCTGTACCTCCATAAAGTAATACTGCCCCCTGTGCATCCATATAGTAATACTGTCCCCCTGTGCCTTCATATAGTAATACTGTCCCTGTATCTCCATATAGTAATAATGTCCCCCTGTGCCTCCATATAGTAATACTTTCCCTGTATCTCCATATAGTAATAATGTCCCCCTGTGCCTCCATATAGTAATACTGTCCCTGTATCTCCATATAGTAATAATGTCCCCCTTTACCTCCATATAGTAATACTGTCCCTGTGCCTCCATATAGTAATACTATCCCTGTGCCTCCATATAGTAATACTGTCCCTGTGCCTCCATATAGTAATACTATCCCTGTGCCTCCATATAGTAATACTATCCCTGTGCCTCCATATAGTAATACTCTCCCTGTGCCTCCATATAGTAATACTGTCCCTGTGCCTCCATATAGTAATACTATCTCTGTGCCTCCATATAGTAATGATGACCCCTGTACATCCATATAGTAATAACGTTCCCCTGCGTGGAGTGCCTGTTTTCTCTTCAGGCCGCCAGCCTGCGAACCACAGGGACAGGATCCCCCTGGGACAATAACTTCATATCATTGCACCTGCTAGAGCGGGGATCATGTTCTGGTGGCTCATAAGCTGCAGTCTGTGAGTAAGTGGCAGAGCAGGGAACTGATAGAATTGCATTTTATCTTCCACTTGACTGTCTCTGCTTCTGGAGGAGCAGTCAGGGTTGGCAGTGGTCCGGAGATCCGGGGGAACCAGGCTATAGATCTGGAGCTTGTGTCCCAGATCCCCGATGCTAGCAGCGCCCCAGGTGTTGAAGTGAAAGAAGCCGCACAACAATCATAAATCTTGACTGGACGCAGGTTGTAATGGTTTACGGAATGTAAAAAGCAATAAGCTGGGATATCCAACAATCGCTACAAGAAATAAAAGAGCGTTTGAGGATAAATGTGGCGGAAGAGCGAGCAGAAAGATTAATGCATTTCTATATGGAAGTAAATAAGGATGCAATTCACATTTGTTCCAAAAAGCTAAAAAATGTAAATGATATATTTAATGAGTAACTGGAAACTGCATTGCAAGCTGAAACTGTTCTATAGACTTACATAGTGGCCATAAAGACATGGAATCTCATGAAAGCTTTTTTTTTGTGTGTCCATTAAATGGAGAATATTAAATTATAACATTAACATAAGAATATTCAAAGAAGAATCAACTAAGGTCAATGACCAGTACTGTTATGTTTTAGGATGATTTCCAACCTTGGTAAACCAGTTAGAACTCATAAATTGACTAAAATCTGTTAAAAAAAAAAATAATAAAAATTCAAATTAATCCTTTTTCAAATAAAAAAATTTAAACAGAAATAATCTGAACTATAAAGAAACTAAAGTTAAAAGTTTTAGGTTTCACATAGAGATCATCCGCTGCGGGACAAAACGAATCATCCGCGATCCACAGGATAGTATCCAAATAGGTAGGTGTTTTTGTCAAATAGCAGAAACGCGTTTCGGCCTGCCAAATTAAAAGTGGCCTTTCTCAAGCTTAAACAACATATCAAGCACACTACTTTTAAAGACTACAGGTAACAAGCATTGCAAGTACTTCTGGGTCTTCATCCCGGGTTAGCACCGTGGTACTATTGTAAACAAATACACAAGTACAAATGCAAACTATCTATAAATACATCTTACTACATCATAAGAAAAACAAAACACAGCAATCACTGAGCTCAAGGAGATCAGTGACAAAAGACCAATGGAGTACTCACTCAAGAGTCTCCACTGATACATTGCCCCCTATAAATTTAAATATGCAAAAAAGGGTCAGTGGAGCCTCAGTTACAAGTCTCAAAAACAGGAATAGCCAGATATCCCTTCAGAGAAGGAAAACCTGTTGCCAAGGGGTGCCTCCCAGTGGGGAGATCACCAAACCACCCTGATACGTAGCCCTTTAAGTCCCACTTGGTTGCGAGTATAGGAATATAAATAGGAAAACACCAGGTGGGCCACTTTTGCATCAAAGTCTAACTCTGTGGCGAGTATTGCGACATGACAATGGTACCAAGGCTAGGCATCCATCCACAGACAGCTGTTTCGGGGTATTTTTCCCTCGTCCTTCTCTGGAGGGATATCTGGCTATTCCTGTGTTTTGAGACTTGCAATTGAGGCTCCATGGACCTCTTTTTTGCATATTTAAATTTATAGAGGGCAATGTATCAGTGGAAACTCTTGAGTGAGTACTCCGTTGGGTTTTTTGTCACTGATCTCCTTGAGCTCAGTGATTGCTGTGTTTTGTTGGTCTATTTTTCATTGCCCCTGGTAGCCAGAATCCTGCTCCACACTGAGGAGGGGCAAATACCCCGAAACAGCTGTCTGTGGATGGATGCCTAGCCTTGGTACCTTTGTCATGTCCGCAATACTCGCCACAGAGTTAGACTTTGACGCAAAAGGGGCCACCCTGGTATTTCCCCATTTATGTTCTAATACTCGCAACTGAGTGGGACTTAAGGAATTACCTATCAGGGTGATTTGGTGAGCTCCCCACTGGGAGACACCCCCTTGGTTACAGGCTTCCTTCTCTGGAGGGATATTTGGCTATTCCCGTGTTTTGAGACTCGTAACTGAGGCTCCACGGAGCCTTTTTTGCATACATCATAAGAAATCATAAGAAGGTCCCCAAACTTACTTGACAGTGTGTAGGGGGGGGGGGCGCGGCAAGCAGGGAGGAGGCGTGGTCTTCTCCTGCGCCTCATTTATCACCTGCTCGCAGGCATAAATAATTATCAAAATCTCCACCTGGAAGCAGGTGGAGATTTGGCACGCCGGAAGCAGGTTCGGGTGCCCGGCCGGCTGGATTCACTAAGAGGAGGACTAAGCAAAGACCGGCGTACGCGGTCTTCATAACCCCTTCCCCCCCCCTTCATGTGTAAGACCAGCCTTAGGAGTCAATGGCATTTGAAATGCAGCATAACTTAAGTTGTGTTCTCAAGACATTACCCAGACTAAGGGTCCTATCAACAATGTGGGGCCCGATCAACAATGCAAACGAACGCCGATCTGCTAGATCGGCACTTGTTTACTGGGCCTATTCCACGGCCTGATAATCGTTTAGCGATGTCCTTGCAGCCCTTGTTTAAACATAGTTACATAGTTACATAGTTAATACGGTTGAAAAAAGACACATGTCCATCAAGTTTAACCAAGGAGGGGATGAATACAGGGAAGGGGGAGGGATGATAAGTTCTATACATATGCATTTATATTATTTTGCTCTAAGAACTTGAAGAACTTGAACATCATACTTTACCTATCCAGGCTGCAGGTCTTCTCCTGCGCTCATTCTCCCAGTCCAGCGCACAGCAGCAGCTTTGGAGCGGCCTGTCTTAGCTGACCGACTGCTGAGCCAATCACTGGCCGCGGTCTGTCATGATTGCTGTGATTGGCTGAGCGGTCTATTCCACGTAGCGATGCGCAGTCGGTTCCCAATGATTTTAGGTTTGCACCTAAATAATTGATCAGCTGATGAGACGATCATCGGCTGATCGTTGTCTCTATTCCACGGAGCGATAATCTGCCGAATTGGGCCGATTCAGACAATTATCGCTCTGTGGAATAGGCCCCTAACTGGATAAAATGAGAAAACACAAGACTGACTTTGGTATTCTGGGACAGATATTATTTCTCAGTGAGGAAATCTCACAGATCTTCCTTGCGGACGCAGTGTCAGCTCGCTGAAGGACACACAGTTTGATATGAAAGTCCATCCATGGGATCTTTCCTGTCCACTGTTTCAATCAAAATTCTTTTCGTGTTTTCCATGGGATAGTTTACATTGTTCATTTTATGTTGCCTTTCTTGGAATCTTCTGGAGTTTTTCCATAGTATCTAGAGATGTGTCATCCACTCCGGCCGCCTAATTCACCTTGAAATAGCCAAGGTCGTGAGTTCATCGAGAGTGCGCTCCATGAGCCTACACATTACAGCACGCATGCAAATTTACAAACAGAATATTAATAAATTGCTTTTGACATCACAACATCTCAGTCTTGTTGATACAGCTGCACAGTACAGAAGTTTATGCCAAAAAAGAGAAAAAAAAATTTCTAAGCTTACATTTTACAAACAGCTTGCAAAATAAGCTAATTGTCCCCCAGATAGATTATTGTTATGAAAACCTCATGTGACATCTGCAATGCTTTTCAGAGTCTAGGACAATAATCTGGATCCCGATCGGGTCCTCCTATCTGGCTGGAAATGAACGGATCGGTGCCCATATTCGAGAATTTCTCACGGTTCGGATGATTAATTCATTCTCTTAGCAATGCCGTCCATATTCTGGTGGAAGGAAGGAAGCTTAGCTGGGATGTTTATATGTTCTCTCCCGTCTGATACATCTTGGTATTTCTCCCAGTGGCCGAAAATCTGGCATGGGAGTCCCCAGTGGAGCATGAGAAAGTCTCTTTAGACTGCATGTCCATCTGCCTTCCACATAACTAGAGGTTCTCAGTGATTAGTTCAGAATGGAGATGCGAGCTCCCGTCATATAGTCTAAACTCTGATTCATTTCTGGCATTTTTCTGCTAGGAAAGTAATGAAATGCATACAAAAGGTTATTGGTGCTCGGTGGCCTTTGTAATGGCAGGGCGGCTACTGGGACAGAGGTGGGGGACTTTTCTATTTATGTATCCATATGTAGCGCAGCTGAATGTGGAACAACTTGGCATATTCTAATGTAGGATATGTCGTTTTACAAATTAAAGGGGAACTTCAGGTTGAGGTTAAAAAAAATGAAACTTCTGCAGAAGCATATAACATTACTTACTTATCTATCCCAGTTTTGAAACTACCAAAAATCCATTTGTTTGGGTTTTTTTTGTTCTGTATTGTGTTTCTGTACTTCCTGGTTGAGCAGTTCCCAGAATGCAGTACTGGTTCAAGAATGCAATGCTTTCCCTAAGCTATCACAGTCCACAGTCCTTGCAACAGCTGCCTTTGGCCGGTCAGAGATGGTGAATCACTCAGGGGATTGGGGGCTACAGCCCGACCTCCTGTGACATCACGCCCTGCACAAATGAACAGGTACACTTCTTACTGATCTAATGTTGATGCCCAATTCAGGCTCCAGTAGGCACCATGGTCTACCTTCTGGACTGGATGTAACGTGACTGCTGCAGCCAATCAGTGGCATCAGAGTACATGGGCCTCCCATCACTGAGTTTGTGATTGGCTTCATCTGTCATGTGATGTCTGCCCCAGAAGGAAGACCAAGGTGTTGACTGGCATGTATGGGTGAGGTGAGTACATGCATGTCCGCTATTTTAATGCATTTGGGGCCCTTTTATAAGTTTGTCATAAACGTGAATAACCCCTTTAAATGTCCCCCAATTTGTAATGACAGTCTAAGCCAGTGCTTCTCAATTCCAGTCCTCAGGCCTCACCAACAGGTCATGTTTTGAGGATTTCCTTAGTATTTCACAGGTGATATAATTATCCTCAGTGCATCAGGTATTATCACAGGTGATCTTTGTATGGGATATCCTCAAAACATGACCTGTTGGTGAGGCCCGAGGACTGGATTTGAGAAGCACTGTTCTAAGCAGCAGTGTCACCTGTTTGCAATTATTCATCTGCATGCAAGAAGATCCAGTTTTTTTCTATCGTTCTCCCCCTACTCTATTCTAGATGCTATTCGGTTTAAAGTCAGTCAAAGAGCCAGTGAGGAGGTGGCTGAACATAATAACAAGCACCTACCTCCCCAGCTTCAGCACAGGGGTCCTCTGTCCCCCGCTCTTGTTGCCGGACCCCCAGCCACTTCCTGGTCTGAGCAGGGACCGGGGTTGTGACGTGTCAGTCCCGCTCAGCCAAAACCCCAAAACACAGAAAAATGCAACAGCTCACAACAAAGGCAAGATACAGACCCAATACAGACATGAAAATCACTAAAAGCAGCCCCCCAACTGCTAAAGAAAATCTCCATAAAAATAATGAGGCTCTTGGTTACCATTTGCAAACAGTGTACACCACCTTACCAACGATAAGGTGGCCTCATGCTCGGGATGGACCCTACACTGTACTATGGCCTCTCCGTGGCATGTAATACACCTATTCTCTGGGCATGCAGGATCCATCTTATACCATAGGCATAGTTCAGGCAGCCACTTCCCCATCAGGAACTCAGAAAAAGGACAAATTTGGTCAGCTCTCTTAGAACATCATTCACACTAGCCAGGGGAACATTGCTATGGCTGAAATTGCAAACACAGAAAAATGCAACCGCTCATTTCTTTTAAAAGCCCATTGTTTCCTGAGCATCCCCCTATTCTCTTGGCAATAATAATTTTTTAGTATTAGATGAACACTAGGTGGCGCATTACAGACATGTAGCACCCAGGAACATTTGCCTCCAATCTTCATAAACTCCCGGTTTACCATAGGCTGCTCTACGTTGTTACTGAACTTTTGCACTTTGCTAGAAATACTGCTCGGCCTTAACCATCACACCAAGAGGCCTCATCCCCAAGTCTGCAAAAAGCATCTGTTTTATTGTTCAACATCTCACCCAGGAATTAAAACTCCTGACCTTTTGTTGCCTAAGAAATGTGAGATGGACTGTACGACCACCTGCACATTGGTCACAATGCATCTGTTAAACAGATATATAATATAGAGACGATGATGTGAATGTTCACAGTTCGTGTGCAGCTGCGAATGACACAACTGAGAAGGTGGAGCGAGACTGGACAGATCTCAAACCTATAGACTGTAAACCTTCCTCCGTCTTTAGGAACGCTGCCTGGACCACAGAAGACGATACTGTGCTAAGCAGCCGGAATAAATCCCCAAAAATAGCAGAGAGCAGGCTAAACCTGCAGGGTAATGTGCTGAATGGGGTCAATAGGGAGTTCACCCATATGGTTAAGTGATATGTATTTAGTTTGGGGTCACATTGAAATGTCCTTAAGGACATTTAAGGAAAAGCACTGTACTTTTCAATGACGATAACTTTAAACTAGTCCTAACTTTAAACAAATACACTCTATACATTGCTAATGTGGTAAATGACTATTCTAGCTGCAAATGTCTGGTTTTTGGTGCAATATCTACATAGGTGTTGTGGCATGGTGGGACTGTAGCAGTTCTATGCCTCTGGAGTGGGAATTGGAGTTCAGGTGGAGCTCCTGTTCCAGATACTCCACTCCAGCCCTAGAGCTAATGAGGCTCTGAAACCACCTGGTGGAGCTCTATTAGAGACTCCAGAGCTGCCCAGGTGATGGCTCCCAGGTGAAGACTCCCAGTGTGGGAGAACAGGCAGCACTAGGCCTGTGGGAGCTGCAGACAAGAAGTCTGGGTAAGACCAGTGGAGCTGGTGATATTGAGCATTAGGCTCATAAGTGACAGCTAGGGAAGCTGTGGTGTTAGTCAGTGGCTAGACGGCCTAGGTTTTATTTTATTGGCAGTGTTGCCTATGTCTTGTGTTTTTTGAACGGATAAATAAAGCTGACTGAGGTCAGTATAAAGCCTACAGCACTGACTGGACTGCAATTTGTGATGTGCCAACCGTCTCAGGCCCAGGAGATGGCGATCCCAGCGAGTGAGTAACCCCCAGATTGTCACATATGGTGGAGGATTGCTGTGGGCAAGAAAATGGCACATGAAGTTTGTGGCTGGATTTAAAGGGCCAGAAGCCTTATAAGAGGCTGTGTCTCTGTGGAGCAAGAGACATACAGAGACTGTGTTTCTGCTGGTTTTAAAGGGCCGGAAGCCTTATGAGAGATTGTGTCCCTGTGGAGAGAGACATACAGAGACTGTGTTGCTGTGGAGAGAGACCTACAGAGACTGTCATGTCTGGATAAGGCCAGTATTGCTTATGTTTGAAGCTGGTGTTTCTGCTGCATAAAGCATATAGTTGCCATGGGTCTAGCAGAGGACTATGTCAGACGTATATGGGACATACAGCGCCGTGAAGACATGGCCAAACAAATGGGTTATAACCTTGCGCAGTTTGAAGCAGAGCGGGAGGCTGTTGAGGCCCAACTGCAAAGGACATTGGATAAGCAAGCTTCTGTACAAAGTGCATGTACTGCTACACCCCGCACTGCACTGCAGGGGGCTGCTAACCAGAAAGCACAGGGGTCCAAGCCCAGTGGTTGCTGTACCAAGGTCCCAGTTGCATCCTGGTCTGATTCTCCAGATAAAAAGCGTGAGGGTGCCGTCCCTAAAGCCAACCAGCCAGAGCCAGGCTTGAGATGTATGAGAATGGACTGTTGTGTAATTGGATGTGCTTTTGCCCAGTGCCCAAGTGTTAAAAAGTCACTTTTGCAGAGGCGCCATGATGTTGTTGCTAGGAGCAACCAACCCCAACAGCAAGTGGCCGTCACTGAGCAGAGGGAACCATGTTGGAGGTGCATGGGAGCGGGTGTCTGTGCATCTTACTGTCCTCTGGTCAGGAGATCAGAGAGATTTAAACCAAAAACCTGTGAATTGCTGGTGGGTGGAATCCCACTGCTGGTTGACCTGGATTGTCGCCAGGAGGTGTCCAGGGTCCACCCGGATATTATACTGTTTGTGAAGAGTCGACCAGAGCCATATGGTAAGACTATTCTAATTGACTTTAAAACCTGTTATGGGACAGTAAATCATGTGCTGGAGGTCTGTGCCGAGCTTCAGGTGGAGTTCATACTTGGCAGAGACTTTCCTTATTTCTGGCAGTTGTGGGAGGGAGAGTCCCCAGTAAAGTGTACTGTACCACTGCCTAAGGGGGAGGAACCAGGAGAACCATATACACATGTCCCAGAGTTACCAGTGGGTGGAGCCTTACTGTCTTACTGTGTGAACTGTGACCAAAATAAGTCCAAATGTTCAGCAATGCTACCAAGTGAGGAGAAGAATCCTGTGGCTGACAAGACCATCCTGATGTCTGATGAGATTATTGCACAGTCTGAACATGGACTTGAAAAGTCAGATGAACTTAATGATAATGTATTGCATGCAATGTTTATTGAAAATGTTACCCAGCAGTTATGTGACAGCAGTAATGTCACCCCGCAGTTATGTGATAGCAGTAAGGTAATGTCAGATTTGCTGCCTAACATGCATTTAACCCATAACTATGTCCCACAACCTAAGCAGGTAAATGATGGGTGTGCTACAGAGGCAGTTCTAGTGAATGCAGAGTGTGAACTAACCTCTAAAGCAGAAAAAGCAGTAGAGGGGATTAGCTCTAGTGTGCCCCTAAAGGTCATGATGTGTAATGATGAGAAGATTGCATGTGATGAAGGTGCAGTGCTGCCCCTAGAGGTCATGGTATGTAAGGACCAGAGTATTGCATGGGATGAAGGTGCAGTGGTTGAAAGCAATACAGAGAGTTTGGTGGCCTTTACTGAGTCAAGTGAGGCCAATGTGGTTGCTAGTGACAACCAGATATCTGCTGCAGATAACAAGGAGGGTAATCAGACTCACAAGCCCATGGGTTCATATTATGCCAAGAGAGTGACCTACAAAGTCAAACAGCATGTGAGAAGTGACTGTGGCAGTAAGCGGTATGTATGCTGGGTTTGTGGGGCGCGTTTTTCCCAAAGTGATGCAGTGAGAATGCATGTGGTGCGGAAACATAGTGAAAATGTGTTGTGTATTCTCACACCTAAACTATGTTCCTACAACAGCTGTGCTGTGCCCAAAAGATATCTCCGAAATAAAAGGGGAAAAAGTGACCAGTGTGAATATGGTTGTAGACTGAAATGTTGCATGGAGATAGCCAGATGTGCTTGGCCTGGTAGGAAGCCGTATGCACGTGGTTTGTCTGAGAGCGCCCCCTGTGTCTATGACAGTAAGCCTGGTGTGGGTGACTGTGTTACAATGCAGAGCCAGATAGACCTGAGTGGTGCATCCAGTAGGGTTAGTGAGGGTCACACAGTAGCAGCATCCAGTGAGGTTAGTGGTGGTCACACAGTAGCATCCAGTGATGTTAGTGGTGGTCACACAGTAGTAGAACAGCCACCGCTTATTGTTATAGAATCTCTTTTTTTGTCAGGTCCCAGAAGCTGTTCCTGTGACTAATGTGAACATGCCTCAAGTAGCAGGTGATGAGATGGTGGCCAGAGAAGGTCCGGCTGAAGAGCTTGTGTTGGCTCACACATTACCTCTTACAGGGAGTCTGGAAGTTACTGAGGCTGATGTGAATAATGAAGAGGTAACTTTGGAGGAATCATGTCCTCAGTACACAGATGTGCATGAAGGAGCTGGTATGAAGACTTTCACTTTGGAGACTGAAAGTGAATGCAGTCTGTATGTTGCCCTGTCTGAAGTGAGAGGTAGTGAGAACTGTCAGTCAATGTCTGAGCCGAGTGTCACTCATACAGTCCCATCCAATGTAGCTGGAAGTGAGAGGTTTCATGTTGCCGACGGTAACAACCTGGATGTTACCAATAAGGGAACCCAAATTACATATGAGAACAAGGACTGTGTGCACGCTGAGAGTGGTTCTCAGTACAGCCGTCCGATGCATGTCTCCACTTATGGACGTGGTCATGAAAGAAATGAACGGCAAAGTGAGAAAGTGGACCATGGTGGTTCTGTGTTATGGAAAATGCGGGAAAACAAAAACCTCATGAAAAGTGTGATGTGTGTCCCCAGAAAAAGAAAATGAGGCATGAATGGTGTCACATCTTACCCCAATGTAGGACCTTTGACCCAGGAGGGGGTGTTAATAAAGTGACAAGTCCTATGGCCTTTGTCAGGGGGGGAGGATATGTGGCATGGTGGGACTGTAAGAAGCAGTTCTATGCCTCTGGAGTGGGAATTGGAGTTCAGGTGGAGCTCCTGTTCCAGATACTCCACTCCAGCCCTAGAGCTAATGAGGCTCTGAAACCACCTGGTGGAGCTCTATTAGACTCCAGAGCTGCCCAGGTGATGGCTCCCAGGTGAAGACTCCCAGTGTGGGAGAACAGGCAGCACTAGGCCTGTGGGAGCTGCAGACAAGAAGTCTGGGTAAGACCAGTGGAGCTGGTGATATTGAGCATTAGGCTCATAAGTGACAGCTAGGGAAGCTGTGGTGTTAGTCAGTGGCTAGACGGCCTAGGTTTTATTTTATTGGCAGTGTTGCCTATGTCTTGTGTTTTTTGAACGGATAAATAAAGCTGACTGAGGTCCGTATAAAGCATACAGCACTGACTGGACTGCAATTTGTGATGTGCCAACCGTCTCAGGCCCAGGAGATGGCGATCCCAGCGAGTGAGTAACCCCCAGATTGTCACAGTGTATAGAGGCCCATTTCCAGCAACTATCACTCCAGTGTTCTAATGGTACAATGTGTTTGCTCATTGGCTCAGAAGGCTAATTGATGATTAGAAAACCCTTGTGCAATCATGTTCACACATCTGAAAACAGTCTAGCTCGTTACAGAGGCTACAAAACTGACCTTCCTTTGAGCAGATTGAGTTTCTGGAGCATCACATTTGTGGGGTCAATTAAACACTTAAAATGGCCAGAAAAAGAGAACTTTCAAATGAACCTCGACAGTCTATTCTTGTTCTTAGAAATGAAGGCTATTCCATGCGAGAAATTGCTAAGAAATGGAAGATTTCCTACAACGGTGTGTACTACTCCCTTCAGAGGACAGCACAAACAGGCTCTAACCAGAGTAGAAAAAAAAGTGGGAGGCCGCGTTGCACAACTAAGCAAGAAGATAAGCACATTAGAGTCTCTAGTTTGAGAAAAAGACGCCTCACAGGTCCCCAACTGGCATCTTCATTAAATAGTACCCGCAAAACACCAGTGTCAACATCTACAGTGAAGAGGCGGCTGCGGGATTTTGGCCTTCAGGGCAGAGTGGCAAAGAAAAAGCCATATCGGAGACTGGCCAATAAAAGAAAAGATTAAGATGGACAAACGAACACAGACATTGGACAGAGGAAGACTGGAAAAAAGTGTTGTGGACAGATGAATCCAAGTTTGAGGTGTTTGGATCACAAAGAAGAACGTTTGTGAGACGCAGAAGAAATGAAAAGATGCTGGAAGAATGCCTGACGCCATCTGTTAAGCATGGTGGAGCTAATGTGATGGTCTGGGGTTGCTTTGGTGCTAAAAGGGATTCTGAATAAGGAAGGCTATCACTCTGCAACGCCATGCCATACCCAGTGGACAGCGCCTGATTGGAGCCAATTTCATCCTACAACAAGACAATTACCCTAAACACACCTCCAAATTGTGCAAGAACTATTTCCAGCAGAAGCAGCAGCTGGTATTCTATCATAGGTAATGGAGTGGCCAGCGCAGTCGCCAGATCTGAACCCCATTGAGCTGTTGTGGGAGCAGCTGGACCGTATGGTACGCCAGAAGTGCCCATCCAACCAATCCAACTTGTGGGAGCTGCTTCTAGAAGCGTGGGGTGCAGTCTCTCCAGCTTACCTCAACAGATTAATAGCTAGAATGCCAAAGGTGTGCAATGCTGTAATTGCTGCAATAGGTGGATTCTTTGACGAAAGCAAAGTGTGATGTAAGAACAATGTTATTTCAAATACAAATCATTATTTCTAACCTTGTCAATGTCTTGACTTATTTTCTATTCATTTCACAACGTATGGTGGTGAAGAAGTGTGACTTTTCATGGAAAACACAAAATTGTTTGGGTGACCCCAAACTTTTGAACGGTAGTGTATATACAGTGGCGTAACTACCAGGGTCGCAGCAGTCGCCGCTGCGACCCGGCCCGCCACAAGGGGGGGCCCGCGGGGCCCGCTGGGCCCCTGAAGCCCCCCCCTCATCAATCACTCTTGTGACCGCAAGCATTGTGTTGCTTGCGGTCACAAGAGGCCGTCTCCGTCTGCCCCGGATCATGCGCTGCTGCCGGGGGTGTTGCGTCCTATCCCCGGCAGCGCGCGCATCATAGAGTTCACTGCTCCGGCACAGGGAGCGCACATTAGAGACGCTCCCTGTGCTGGAGGTCCCAGCACAGGGAACTCTATGATGCGCGCGCTGCCGGGGAGAGGACGCGACACCCCCGGCAGCAGCGCATGATCCAGGGCAGACGGAGGCTGAAGAAGAAGAGGATCGCCGGGGGAGCGCGTTGTTAGGTGAGTTGTGTGTGTTTTTTTTTATTTATTTTTATTTGTTTTAATAAAGGAAAGAGGGGGGGAAGGGGCCATTTATAAAGGAGGGGGGAGAGGTGGCCATCTATAAAGGGGGGCAAGAGAGGGGGACCTTCTAGAGGGGGGGTATCTATAAGGGGGGGGAGGGGGACCATCTATAAGGGGGGGGGAAGAGGGGGACCATCTATAGGGAGGGGGGGAGGAGACCATCTATAAGGGGGGGAAGAGTGGGACCATCTATAGGGGGGGAAGAGGGGGACTATCTATAAGGGGGGGAGAGGGAACCATCTATAAGGGGGGGGGAAGAGGGGGATCATATATAAGGGGGGAAAGAGGGGGATCATCTAGAAGAGGGGGGCCATCTATAAGGGGGGGGAGAGGGGGACCATCTATAAGGGAGGGGGACCATCTATAAGGGGGGGGAGAGAGGACCATCTATAAGGGGGGGAGAGGGGACCATCTATATAAGGAGAGGGGAGAGTGGGCCATCTATAAGGGGGGGAAGGGGCCATCTATAGCAGACGGGGCCATCTATAAGGGGGGAAGGGGCCATCTATAGGAGAGGGGGCCATCTATAGGAGGGTGGGAGAGGGGGCTATCTATAAGGGGGCAATATATAAGGGGGGGAAGGGGCCATCTATAAGGGGGGCAACATAGGGGGGCTTTCTATAAGAGGGGATATACAGAGGGGGCATCTATAAGGAGGCTACATAGTAGGAGGCATATACTATAAGGGGGGATACACAGAGGGGGCATCTATAAGGAGGCTACATAGTAGGAGGCATATACTATAAGGGGGGATACACAGAGTGGGGACCCTCTATAAGGAGGCTACATATAGGGCATACACTATAAGGAGGTCACATAGTGTCAGGGTTACCCACTAAATGAGGCCAATACAAATGTGCAGTTTGTAGAGAGATTACGATGGTGTCAGAGTGAGGAGTCTAATATGTCTGTCTGGCAGATTCTGTGGATTCGTGGCTCGGAGAAGTTCTTATAATGGCCGAGAGCAGATGGAGAAGAAGATGAAGAGGGAAGAACTCCGATCAGAGAAGACGTCCCCTGTGAGTCACCTGATGTAACTGCACTGTAATGTATATGGTGTCTAGAGCCTGTGTGGAGCTGCGTCCACCTCTATATGACTGGATGCGGTGATACGTGTACAGTGGATGTTATTCAGTAGCAGCGGTGGTGTTAGTAGGTGGTGGTGTTAGTAGCAGCGTTGGTGTTAGTCAGTATGTGGTGGAATTATTTGTTACTTGCTATCTGGTACTATGTTTTATTGGTCTTAGTATACAGGATTTGGTCAGTAACAATATGGCGGTAATATGTGTGGTGATAATATTTTCTCTTCCTATCTTAAGATCGTTATTCGTAATATCTGTCTTGGTGTGTATATATATATATATATACACATATACCAATAGCATCACTTGGTCGAGGAAGGGGGGGGGCCCAAGTTGACCTCTCGCACCAGGGCCCAGGAGTCATTAGCTACGCCCCTGTGTGTATATATATATATATATATATATACACACAAATACCCCAACCACATCCACACATATATACACACCCCACCCATGTCCACAGATGTATGTATATACACACCCTACCTACATCCACACTTATATATACACACCCCACCTACATCCACACATGTAGCTCTCTGCTACCACCTCTGTACCAGACAGGAACTGTACAAAGCAAATCCCCATAGAAAACCTCTCCTGCAATGGACAGTTCCTGACATGGACAGAGGTGGCAGCAGAGAGCACTGTGTCAGACTGAAAAGAACACACCACTTCCTTCAGGACATACAGCAGCTGATAAGTACTGGAAGACTCGAGATTTTTAAATAGAAGTAAATTACAAATCTATATAACTTTTGATTTAAAAGGAAAAAGAGTACCCCTTTAATGTCATTCGTCAATGTGAATAATACTACCAAGCTGGTTTATTGTAGGGAAAAATGTTACCTTTGAAAACTATTTATTAGAACTGCAAGCTATATGGTAGTTGAGGTGCTGAGCACTAGATGGCAGTATAGTGGTCTGTACATTTGCTGTGACTTGCAAAAAGCAAAGACTTATTAAATCTCATTGAAGTAGGATGTGAGTGAGCATTATCACTTGCTGGAGAAGAAAGCAGCATTGATTCCAGAGTCAGTGGTTTCCTGAACTGACTAATACATCAACTTCAATCTTCATTTAGCCTCTTGTATAACGTGTAATGCATTTGCAAAAACAATACTGCAGGATCTAATGAGAAACAACAGTATCTATTCAGTTCTGATAAGTCCAGGGGGTACTGTCACCGCCTCGTGATGTCACTGCACAGCATCAACATGACTAATGCCGAATATCAAAAGCTGCCCTGCTCATTAGCTATAAAACCACATTCACTAAGATACCAGATCCGCTATAAAAGTTATACTGAAAAGAATAAACTGTGAATAAAACAAGCAGTAGTGGATGGTAATTGTCTTTCCATCCTTGAAACAAATAAAAGAATTGAATGAGACTAGAAATAACAAAAGTTCTGTCGCTTTTCCAGAAACCGCACCGCCGTATCTGACATGTACACCAATCTACTTGTATAAGGCTGAGCTGCAATACCAGACACAACCTGTACACAGAAATGGCGCTGTTTCTGGGAGACATTTGGTTTCAGTTATTACTAACAATGTATAAAAAAAAGTGTTCCTAATTTTTTGTACAGAAATCAGTTGTTCAGGTGATTTTAGGAAACTTTGTAATTGGGTTTATTAGCCAAAAAATGCATTTTCATCATGAGAAAGCACTTTGAAGCTCTCCCCCCTGTCTTCATTGTTCTCTATGGAGAGGGAAGGGGTGGAGGGAGATGAGGCACCAAAACAGGACAACAAAGAGTTAATTTACAGCTACAACACCCTACTATCTCCTCTAAAGTCAGCAATGACCTCTCTGACCTCTGAATACCGGCTTTCACACAGCTCCCCCTGTGTAATCTTTTGTTCTCTGCTCTCTGCTGCCGACTAATCTCCCTCCTTCCTCCTCCCCTCTCCATAGAACAGACAGGGGCATGTATGATGCAACTAGCCGTGATTTCCTGATAATGAGCAGTAAAGGAGTGAGAGGAGAGGGGGACCTGGGGAAAGTCTTTTTGAATGCAGATAATGGCATATTTGCCTAATAAACCCAATTACAAAGTTTCTGAAAGATTTCTGCAAAAAAATAAAAAAAAATTAACGATAGTGACACTTTAAGGGGGCAATTACTTGTTCAAATGTGAAAACGAGCCTAGTAGATGGGACCATGAGTAAGGACAAGGGGACGTGATCTGAACTTCGGAACTACTTATAGGACTATCAATAAAGCCTGCAGTTTCTTGGATGCTGGATCCTATTTCAGGCGCATACTGTGATTTCGGCCGATACCACCCAGTGTTGAATGAGAATTAAAATGGTAAAGTGCTTGGTACTCGAGACAAGAATTTTTGGACTGGCTGGAAAATTAGAACAAAAAAAATGCTATACGTTACTACAAGACACATTAGAACTCTGACGGTATGCCATCAATTGACAGCATGCTGCCGGAGTTCGGATGTGTCTTATGATAACATATAGCATTTTTTCATTCTCATTTTTGTATATTTTGTTTACACATCCCTTCCTTTACCTGAGCACCCAATGCTTGATCGAGCACCATGATTGCCCAAATAAGCTCTCTCAACACTAGTGGCCGGCGATGAGGCAACG
The DNA here is from genome assembly GCF_027789765.1 of Dendropsophus ebraccatus. Lineage (NCBI taxonomy): Eukaryota > Metazoa > Chordata > Amphibia > Anura > Hylidae > Dendropsophus > Dendropsophus ebraccatus. The sequence goes on from NC_091463.1 coordinate 81,461,326, forward strand.
AATGTGCAAACACGGATCACTTCTGTTTTACATGTTAGAGAACCATTGTTCGTTGGCTACACATCTCCCTGTGTAATACTGTAGGATGGTGTGTTGCTGGCAAATGAAGGAAGCCGAAATAGAATAATTTTTGTGGTTCTCGCTGCATGATGGTCAAGCCTTGTGCTTGTTTACAGCAAGTGTTGGCCCCCATGATAAGTGTGGCTTTTACCTATTGTGCTTTTATTGTCCCCCCATGTGCTCTGATTAAAGGCCCTATAACATGGAACGATTATCGCCCGTATTCGGCCATTACGGACGATAATCGTTCCGTGTAATAGAAGGCAACGATCAGCCGACATGAACGATGTCATACAGCAACGATCTGAAGCCGTTGCTCCGCAGAATAGGAGTGGCGGCAGCAGACAGCTGCTATATGCTATAGGCTGCCCGGACGATCTAGCGTTCACCTGGGCAGCCCCCCCCCGGACCTCCCCACGCCCCCCCAGGACTCACCCGCTCGCTGCTGCCGACACGTGTAATAGGGCTCGGACAAAGCCGAGCATGCTCCAGGTTCACTAATCTCCATTAGAGAAGGCTAAAAGGGTATGAGAGGCGCAATAGGGTGATAACGTAAAGAACATAAATATGTGCAAAACGGCAAGTATGGATGTGCTCCCCCTTGTGTGTTGTACTGTATGCGCTATCAGCGGAGATGGATGATGGCCGCAGCAGCCGGGACCAGAATTCAGTCCAAGCTCCTTTGCCACAGGATCGTGCGCTTGCAGAAATAGGAAACATCATGTCTCATCTAACTTGAGAAAGGGGTGTACACCCTGAAACGCGTTGTTTATGAGACAAAAAAACTTATGTCATTATCACTGCTACTGACCCGTGCCGTTCAGCGCCGATATCGGTCCTTTATCTGCTTCCCCGGTGAGTTCTTGTTTTTATTAATCTCTACTAGAGACACCAAGAGGGTTTTCCCATCCCAGATACTTCTGGCACATCTTATGGCCGTTTCTGTACATTTGAAGTTATGTAAACAGCTGGGCTTGTGGAAGTACCATGTTTCTATAGCTCCCCTTTTAGAGGAGTAATAGAAACAGGAAACGGCCTAGAACAGTATGTTTGGCCGTTTTACTACTCCGGCTGTGACCAATCCAGGCGGAGTCAGGGGTCCTGTGTTACAGATATCTGTGGGTCCTAGAAGTGGTTCTGTGGATGTGCTATAAAAGTCTTTGATTGGAATGCACTTTGAGGTTATGTTCACACAACGTACGGACAACGGCCATTGTATTGAGTGTCAAACAATGGCCGTTGTCGCCTTGAAAATTGCATTGAAATCAATGCACAACTGTCAATTTTTTTAATGGCCGTTGTTTGCATTGACTTCAATGCCGCCCATATCCCAGTGAAAAGAAGGGATGTCCATATACAATTTAACAGGGAGGGATTGGCTCACGGCAATCATTTCCTTCTGCTACATACCCAATTAATGTACATTAAGGCTATGTTCACACAATGTAAGATTCATATTAAACACGGCCGATTTGAACAACGGCCATAATTTATACGAACCTTAGATTTTGCTGCCTTCTGAGGGAATCCCGTCCGGAGTGTATACACATAGTATACGCTCTGGCGGGATCCCTAGCGGCGCTGCGAGAAACTGACATGCCAGTTTTCTGCGGCTGCTATTCATTGAATAGCCGCCACAGAAAACCCTGTCAGTGCCGCACGCTCCATAGTGTGCAGTGGGGATTTCTGATGTGGGCGCACACGGATGCCCCCGCATCAGAACTCAGTGGCGCTAAAGATCATCCGGACAGTACTGCAGTATGATGATCTCTGAGAGCGCCCGTTCCGTGATCCGGCCAGGTCACGGGACAGCCGTCTCTTACAAAATGTGAACATAGCCTAAAAAAGTAAGGCTATGCTCACACAATGTATAAACTATGGCCATTATTTGGCATTCAAAGCAACAGTTGTTGTTTTACAGTAAATGAAAATTGAAGTCTATGGACAATGGCCGGAAATAATTGACACGATCATTATTTCGACGACTGTTGTTCAATACATTGTGTGAAACATAGGCTGTTGTTTGCACTGACTTCAATGCAATTATTGCATTATGAAAAGAAAGGCTGTTGTGTAAATAGGAAAATAATGGGCGTTGTGTGAACATAGCCTAAAAGCACAATATACACTGAAAGTGGAAAAGATTTTGGGGTTTCAAGCTCCCCACACAGAAATGTATATGATAAGAGGGAGCATTGCCTGAGATGACCTGAAAATTCTTCTAGGGTTATTTTATAGTGGAAAACATGATGGAAGTTTCTTTGTGAAGGCAGCCATGTGGCTTTGATATAATTTATATGAGCTTTTCTGCACTTCTCCTTCAATGTGAATGTGCATTCTCATACATCATTGTTATAAATAGGTCTAACATACAATACTATTTCATTTCTATTATTTTTTTTAATGTACCACCAGGTCCGTCCTCTTTAGGGTATAAACCCACACACCGTATATGCAGCAGATAAGCAACAAATATGCAGCAGATTTGTTGGTACAGATTTGATGCTGTGTTCAGTTATTAAGATCTAATCTGCTGCGAGTTTTCTGCGTATCGCAGCAGTAAATACGCTGCATATACGGTGTGTGGGTTTATACCCTTCAAACAAATTTGGAGGCTCTACCCAAAATGTCAGCAAAGGGGTGCTACTATATGTCCAGAGTAAATCAAATGCAAACCAAAAAGGAAAAAGGGCTGGACACATCATGTAAGTGCACACCACAAATGTAAAGTATCAAAAAATATGAATTTTATTAAACAATTAATCAAACACCAGACACATGGTTAAAAACATCTAAAAAGTTCCATTAAGGAACACAATAATGATCAAGGTAGACCCACATACACAAATAAAGAGTGGGTCTCTACCCTACAGGGGGCTAAATGCACATAATAGTGCAACCATGACCGGAGCTGCCACAAATCACAGCGAGTAACAAAAAACAAAGAAAAAGACACATCCATGCATGAATAATGAAATCGAGAAAAATCAATATAAGAGAATATTACAATGAATAATTACAGATGATCTCTCAAAATAACAAATACAAGTTAAACAGAAAACAACAATTACCCTGTTGCCCGCGAACAGGCTAGGGCCACAATAGCAACTTGGAAAATTCAAACGGTCATGGAGTAATCACCCCTGGAAAGTCTCCACGCGTATCGTCACTCTCCGGTGACTTCGTCAGGAGTGAAGAACCAAGTCCGGTGTATTCATATATACTATCACAAATCAATATATTTAAATAAATAATTACTAATAGCTGTAATCTAACGGCCCCATAGTTTACCTGACGGTGTGAGTATGTGAGCCATGTTGACGACGGGCTGCACCATACTCACACCGTCAGGTAAACTATGGGGCCGTTAGATTACAGCTATTAGTAATTATTTATTTAAATATATTGATTTGTGATAGTATATATGAATACACCGGACTTGGTTCTTCACTCCTGACGAAGTCACCGGAGAGTGACGATACGCGTGGAGACTTTCCAGGGGTGATTACTCCATGACCGTTTGAATTTTCCAAGTTGCTATTGTGGCCCTAGCCTGTTCGCGGGCAACAGGGTAATTGTTGTTTTCTGTTTAACTTGTATTTGTTATTTTGAGAGATCATCTGTAATTATTCATTGTAATATTCTCTTATATTGATTTTTCTCGATTTCATTATTCATGCATGGATGTGTCTTTTTCTTTGTTTTTTGTTACTCGCTGTGATTTGTGGCAGCTCCGGTCATGGTTGCACTATTATGTGCATTTAGCCCCCTGTAGGGTAGAGACCCACTCTTTATTTGTGTATGTGGGTCTACCTTGATCATTATTGTGTTCCTTAATGGAACTTTTTAGATGTTTTTAACCATGTGTCTGGTGTTTGATTAATTGTTTAATAAAATTCATATTTTTTGATACTTTACATTTGTGGTGTGCACTTACATGATGTGTCCAGCCCTTTTTCCTTTTTGGTTTGCATTGGGTTTATACCCTTAACCTGACACAGGGATAGAACGGTGTAGTCACTGGGAAGCTGGTGCTGCAGTCCGTTTTTCGAACCACGGCCCCGTTTCCCTGTACGGCGCCGTTCTTTCCACGGTTACCGGGCGGTGCTCGAGCACTGGAGGTAGGCCGGCCCGCCCCCAGTGGGAGGGAATTCCCTCCCCTCTATGACGCAGCTCCATTAGAATCAAAGGAGCCGCGTCATAGAGGGGAGGGAATTCCCTCCCCCTGGGGGCGGGCCGGCCTACCTCCAGTGCTTGAGCACCGGCCGGTAACCGTGGAAAGAACGGCGCCGTACAGGGGAACCGATGTTACACAAGACAGAGGAAGATATATAGAAACACTGGTAAGCACATCATGATAATAATAAAGAAGTTCATAGTTTAGAAATCACAAATACAAATAATGTAGCAACCAAACATGATTAACCCCCCCCCCCCCCTAAAAACAATTAAAATCATCCCACATAATCCAATGGTTGTCAGGAAAATGACCAACAACCAACTCCCTAGCCTGTAAATACTAGGGTACTCTCTGGTATAAACCAATGAAACAAATCTACCTGGTACTGTGTGAAATCACAATCCTCCCTGTAGGTACAAGTAAAGTGCTAATGCATACAAAATAAAAAACAAACAAACAAATGAATATAAATGTGAACAATAATAAAGTGCTGTGGATCAGTGCTAAACAAGGCGCAACAAAGTGGTAAACAATCCACTACACTATCAGGGAGAAAGGCACAGTATATCACCGGTAACCGTGGAAAGAACGGCGCCGTACAGGGGAACCGGGCCGCGGTTCGGAAAACCGGGCCCTGTGACAGCGCCGATCTATCCCTGTGTCAGGTTAAAGAGGACGTACCTGGTGGTACATCCTCTTTAAGGTTAGAGCTCCACTTTGCTGATACAAAGCTCCAAATGTCCAGCATAGCCATAAAGTGAGATGGAAAGTCTTGTCTGGCCGTAAACTATTATTTTTATTTTAAACAGATACATTTTTGTTAATTTTTTTTTTCATTGTCCAAGTAACTATATGAAAAAAAATAAGCCTCATAATAAGCTGTGAGTGGGGAGGCGTGGAGAAGAGAAGCGGGAGGGGCTGTCCCATAGGGGGTGGCCCACAGAAGAGAGCGTCCCTCTGCTGCCGCCACTCCTATGATGCGGAGTGGTTGCCAGCAGACAATAGCTATCGTGATCATTTTTTTAAAGCATGCTTTAGGACAAAGATCAGCCAACATGCACAATCGTTGCTTTTTTGCATTAGCTATTACACTAAATGATTAGCGTCCAGAACTGCTGGTAATTGTCCGAGTACGGACAATAAATGTTACAGGGATGAACAGCTAATGCTGACTGAGACAGATGCCGAGGAACCTGGGAGAAGCTGAAGGTTGAGAGAGAGCTGGTGACAATGCACTGTGGGGGCACAGAGACAGGTAAGTATAAATTCAGAAGCGAGAAGAACACCAGGAGTGTTAACAGGTAAGTATAAGGTTTATCTTTTTTTTTTTATACAGTCATCAGTCGTCAGCCATGCATACCTATTATCGCTCCGTGTAATAGTGCCCTATTTCAATGGGGCTCAGTAGCATGGTGTGCTGTCCTACTGGGTCCTGTTACACTGGCATATACCAGCAGAAAGCAGCCAAAAAATAGTCCCTAGGTGACTGTGTCCAGGTCATTGAAATGAATAGAGCCCACTAGAGTACACCACAGTATACTACAGCATCATTCACTAGTAGTGATGAGCAAGCATGCTTGTCCAAGCTTGGAACTCGTTCGAGTATTAGGGTACTTGATAGGGCTCATTACTCGGACGAGCATCTCGCGATACTCGAGACAATGGCATCTTCCTCTTCCTGCATGTTTGGCTGCTTTTTCTCAGCCAATCATCATGCAGGAGAGTCTTTGGGAGCTCGTAGCATCACGTGGGAACTCTACATGTCGATAGCATCGATTGGCTGGCCAGGTCAGATGACCCTGGCATATAAGAATCAGGTCGCATCAGACGCAGGCTGGAAGAGATTAGGGAGAGAGCTGCTGTCTGTCAGGGAGAGCATTAGGGAGGGAATTAGTGTGAGGTTAGGCAGGAATACAACACAAAGAACCCAACAGTCCTTCTAAGGGCTTAAAATTTTCAAAACATATATTTTTTTTTGCAACTCTTAGCTGCTGGCTTGGACTTGTAGTGCAGCTGTCAGTAGTCAATTTCTCCTGTTGCTGACATTACCTTGGCTGGCTGGGATCTGTGGTTCAGCTATACCTATCCTCACTGTGCAATTAGCTAGCCCCAGAGGCATCCATGCATGCTGCCCCTGCTGTTTCCTGTCCATTTCCGTGTTGTTTCCATTATTTTCTGAGGTTTCCAGGTTTTCAGGCAACCTTGCCTTCCCTGTGCAGAGCTTTGGTCCCCTGCAAAAAATGCTCGCGTTTCCCATTAACTTCAATGGGGTTTGTTACTCGAAATGAGCACCTGAGTATCAGGAAATATTTGTCTCAAGTATCGAGCACCCGAGCGTTTTAGTGCTCGCTAATCTCTATTCACGAGGCATGATGTATTGCATAGACACTGTGTGAACCCAGCCTTAGGGTAGCTTCACACGTACCGTATTGCTGCGTTTTTAACGCTGCGTATTTATCACTGAGTTTTTATCGCTGCATTTTTGGTGAGATTTTTACATGCGAGTTTTGATTTTCACATGAAAATCATGTGAAAATCAAAAATCGCATGTAAAAATCGCACCTAAAACGCAGCGATAAATATGCAGCGTTAAAAACGCAGCGATACGGTACGTGTGAAGGCACCCTTAAAGTGTTATTTACGTCAGGGGGAGAGTTCACCATTATAGCCATGTATTCCCTGTTATTGTGCCTCCTCTCCATACTGATTTTTAGTGGTTATCAAACCCATGATGTTATATCAGAGGACACCATCTGCTTCGCTGATGGACATACACATCAATTATTTCTAAGAGGGTAAATCCCCAATACAATATAAGAGAATTACATTTATTTAGGATCATAAACTTTCCAGCTGTCCATTCGGCAACTGTCCCTGGGCAGTACAGATGTCTGCCGAGGGAAGGATATCATTTATTCCTCTTCCTACTTTTACTCTCTATCCACCCCTTTCACTCCCCCTCGGGATGTGAGATTACAGCCCTGGAATTTCCGACTCATTTCCAGACTAACAGCTGTTGGAAATGGGGAGAATGTGATTTTTCAGTCTTTTTTGTCCAATTGCTGGGCCGTGTACTAGCGCAACATAACGGTTTCCAAATGTATTTATCAGTACTCCGACTAAAGAAGATTAGTGTAATAAGATACTAAGGTAACGGATGGTAACCGCGCTGTTACATGGTGTAACTCTATAAATTGCAGGTGCTATGGAACGCTGCTTCCATCTAGGGAAGCTGTCAGCCGTTCTGTGACTCCCTGAGGATGGGTTCGCTGGTCGTTTAACATATGCGTTAAATGGAAAAAATGAATGAGCAAACTGGTGCATCTGTTTGGATCCGTTTATTCATTGACTTCCATTATATATATAAAAAAAACAAAAACGGATGCACCAGTTTGCTCATCTGTTTTTTTCCATTTTTTTTAGTTCTTTTTTTTTTTTGTATACACAAAACCCTTCTAGAACTGTTCATTTTGGTGCTGGTTGGCGGATGTTGCCACTGTTTGATGTGTCAGCGGGGCGGTGCAGCCCAGACCCCGGAGGCTTCGTCCTGTGATATTGGGGTTACTGGACCGCTGGGTTGCCCTCCCCCCTGGTCGCTGGCTATATGGTGGTGGTGGTCGCCGACCGACACTGCGCCATTGTTAGTGTAGGAACTCATGTATATCAGAAGACCTGCACGTGGTACATGAGGCAATATGGTCTGATCAAATTATATACTAGCTGACTATACTAACTGATGTTGATTTTAAATGCAGCTTAGAAGCTTTAGTATTAAAGGGGTTATACAGGGCTACAAAAACATGGCCACGTTTCCCCCTCTTGTCTCCAGTTCAGGTGTGGTTTGCAATTAAGCTCCATTTACTTCAATGGAACTGAGTTTGAAGCCCCACCCAATCTGGAGACAAGAGAGGGGGAAAATGGCCATTTTTTTTGTAGCGCTGGATAACCCCTTTAAGCTTCATTTACTTCAACGGAACTGAGTTTTAAACCCCACCCAATCTGAGGTGCAGTCATTTTCTTGTTCTCCAATCTTGTGCTGTTAAAGGGGTTATCCAGCGCTACAAAAACATGGCCACTTTCTTCCAGAGACAACACGACTCTTGTCTCCAATTCAGGTGTGGTTTTCAATTAAGCTCCATTCACTTCAATGGAACTAAGTAGCAAACATGGTGTACAGTGAAACTGGGTCAGTTGCCCCTAGCAACCAATCAGATTCCACCTTTCATTCCTCACAGACTCTTTGGAAAATTAAAGGTGGAATCTGATTGGTTGCTAGGGGCAACTGAGCCAGGTTCACTTTACACCATGTTTGATAAATCTCCCAATAACTGTGTTGCTTTTTTAATACTTAGTTGACAGCCCCGCTGTGTGGTGTGCCTGCCTCCTGGTGGCAACCCAGTACTCTAGCTACATCATAAAGCGATGACTGGCAATCAGTCACATATGAAGGCTACAGAATTCTGCATGGGAATATCGAAGAGCATTTTTATTCTTCGCTGGAGGAGAGCTCTAAGGTCCATTTTCACAGGCGGATGAATTGCCTGTAATCAGCGTCGATCAATAACATAGGAAGTTGATCAGCACTTTATTTTCATACTCACTGTCCAATTATCTAGAGGTGTTTGGACAAACAAGTTTTCTTGCAATTGTTCATTCACACCCCTCACCTTATAGACATACATTGCTGTTCAGATTTCCTTTCCGACAAACAATGAACATTAAAGATACGATCAGTCGTGAAATGAGTGTTTGCTAGTTTTCTGGGATTACTGGACAGTGATCAGAAGAGAACATTTCCCTAATGTTTGGCCCTATGTGAAAGGGCCTCATGGCTATAGAGAGGCTCACTGTAGCATTTGTCTTAAAGGGGTATTCTGGGGATAAAAAAAAAAAAATCTTTTACAAATCAACTGGTGTCAGAAAGTTATTTAGATTTGTTAATTACTTTTATTTAAAAATCTCAAGTCTTCCAGTACTTATCAGCTGCTGTATGTCCTGTAGGAAATGTTGTTTCTTTTCCAATTTGAGGCAGTGCTCTCTGCTGCCACCTCTGTCCATGTCAGGAACTGTCCAGACAAGCAGCAAATCCTCATAGAAAACTTCACCTGCTCTGGACAGTTCCTGTCAGCAGAGAGATCTGTGTCAGGGTGGGTTCAGACTACGGAATCCGCGCAGATAAATTCCGTCGGATTCTGTTGCTAGTATGCGCTTTCCGTCGGCTCCATAGACACCATTCTATGGGCGGGCCAATTCCGCTATTTGCTGAAAGAATTGACATGTCAATTCTTTCAGCGGAATCCGCCTGTGCATAGAATGGTGTCTATGGCACGGGCCGAGAGGCATGCGGCCATGAATAGGTACAAGCTATGGAATCCGCCGGAATTTATCCTTGCACTGGAAAAAAAAAAAAACATAAATTCCTGCAGGACATACAGCAGCTGATAGGTACTTGAAGACTGGAGATTTTTAAACAGAAGTAATTTACAATTCTGTAAAACTATCTAAAAACCAGTTGATATGAAACTAAAATATTTTCGCTGGAGTACCCCTTTAATTCAGGGGTCAGAGGAAAGCAGTAGTGACGCAGACGGTCACTAGAGGAGAGATGGAAGGCGTCCGATCCCCAGCAGAGTTGATCAGGTAGCAGTGGGTTAAAATGAGAGGCTTTCTACCCTGTACAGCATCAGGATGGGGACGCAGATATAAATCTTGCTCGTTTGCCAAGTTACAATTTAAAAAAAAAAAAAATCTGTTCGCTTGTCTTATCTCGTTTTTTTGTCTCATTTCTCCCATACAGAATAGCCATGTTTAGCCTATATAACTAGAGAATAAATTAAAATTGAGTGTCCTTTAAAGCTAGACTTTCAGCCCTATGAGTCACTGCCAGCATAGCGATCGCTGACTTTCTACAATCTAATGAACTTTCTCTTCTGTCTGATTATACTCCAGCCAAGTGCTTCCAATCACAGGGTGAGACAGGGGCTCAGCCAGCCTTAACCTAATTACCTTTGATTAGATCTAATGGGATGAGGAGTCTAATAACACTTAAGCTTCCTTCCTGTTGTAACTGGTAAGTCTATTGCCTGTGAGCTTCCATATATATATATATATATATATATATATATATATATATATATATATATATAGCAATATGCAATTTACGTATCAAATATTGCTTAAATTGTATGTAAAATGCGACGTGCAAAAATAGAACGCATCACTGAAGGTGGCAATAAAAATAACGAAAAGTAAACAAACATAAAATCGTATTAGATTTACGAGGCATGTTATATTCTAATGTGACAGTCTAATGCTGTGTTTACACGGAGCAATATATCGCCCAATCGATCGTTTAACGATTTTGAAGCAACGATTTGGTTTTTATAACGATCAGCATTTAGACGAATAAATCGTTAGAAAAATCGTAAGAAAAGTTTGTGAGAAAAATCATTATTGCGATCGTTTTTAAGATCGCTTAAGCCCATCTCACACATAGGATGAATCTTTGAAAGACTGCTTACACGAAGCGATCTACGAATTTTTAGCAAACGACGATTTGAGAACATGTTGAAAGATCAAAATGAACGATTTCTCGCTCGCCGCTTGATTGTTTGCTGTGTTTACACGGAACGATTATCGCGCAAATGCAATTGTTATTGCGAAAATTTGAACGGTAATTGTTCCGTTTAACTGCAGCATAACAATATTTAACATATACTTCCACCAAGCCTGATACATTGTGCTAGGCCTGCCACAAGGCCATAGGGGGCAGTGCATGACACATTGGTTCTCTTGTTGGTGTTTTCTGAATGCATCTTTCTGCTCTAGACGTGACACAGTATAAGATTTATGGTGGAGATCGCTGCAGATCCCAGCCCTATACTTTCATTAGCAGAGAAACTCACAGCAGGGATGTACATCCCTGCTGCGATTATGTCTATAGCCCTCCCCATTAACCCCCTAGCCGCCGGACATTATACATTACCAGGTCCCCGCTCCTGCTTGCTTCGGCGGCTCCCGGCACGTTCCGCCGGGCCAATCAGTGCGCTGCCCCGCCGCAGCGCACTCATTGGCCGGGCGGGCCGTGAAGACACCGGGAGCCCCGAAGCAAGCAGGAACGGGGACCCGGTAATGTATAATGTCCGGCGGCTAGGGGGTTAATGGGGCGGGCTGCAGACAAAATCGCAGCAGGGATGTACATCCCTGCTGCGAGTTTCTCTGCTAATGAAAGTATAGGGCTGGGATCTGCAGCGAGTCTCGCTGCAAAAACGCAGCAAAGAGACTCGCTGCAGATCCGGCAAGTGGGTTTGAACCCTTAAAGGGAATCAATTAGCATGACTGTGTTGAGATGGTTCCCAGCTGCACAGTATAGACCTACTGTGCAGCTCGCAAAGCATACCAGCCGTGGCTGGAGCAGAAGCTTTACAAAGGGGAAAAAGATGTTTTATTTTGCCACGCGAGGCCGGGAAAGGGGCAGCAACTAGTTATCTAGGTGGGGAGCCACTAACGGGTCTCTAGCGGTTACTAGCCACGGGTAGCTCCCCACCCAGATGACTAGTCCCACGGTCTTGCGGGGAAAATAAAACATCTTTTTTCCCTTTGTAAAGCTACTGCCGCAGCCACGGCTGGTGTGCTCTATCCTACTCCAGTGTTTGATTCCCAGCTTACACTGCTCAGGATTGCTCTATAATGCCCCTAATGCTGCTGCTTCTAAAAAGAGGCAATAGTAAAAAAAGGAGCAGAATATCCTCTTTTGTTTGTTTAATGTATGGGAGACATCATAGTAGCTAGTCTACATCCATTGCTTCAGAGACAACTCAGAATAAGGGAGGGAGTGTGCAGAGAAGCAAAATGGGGGAAATGCTCTATACAAGTGCCGTGGCCCTGGGGGTTGGGTACTGGTGTTTTTGGGCGACTTGTCGTGGTGGGCAGGAGTGGTATTGCCCCCACACGGGCATCGGACCTTTGGTAAGACTAATGTTAGGTGCAGGTGCGGCAGCAGAGATGAAAGAGTCCCGACTTAATCAGATATTAACTTTACTTGAATTAACTATAGTGCAATACAGAAAAAATACTGCTCATACGTGCTAGTGCAAAAAATATCTATTGCAATACTTCTTAGACAGACTTTGGTAGCAGGAAGTAGGAGAAGAAGAAGAGAGTTGTTTGTCAGGGTAGTGTAGGGGTCAGATAGGAGCCCTTGCTTAACTAGTATATTACTCCGCTGGGATGTGAGTGAAGTGTATCTTAAAGAACTCCTCGTACTCACGTTTAGATAAATCTGTGTTATCTGACCGCCTACTGCCAGTGCCTACATAGTCTCAGAGACCGCCCCGTGAGGCAGTACGAGTCCCAGGTCTCTGTCTGGGTGAAGCTAACTTGTGAAAGTTTTCCCACATAGTCGAGCATTGTCAATAGAAAGCGGCTAACTTGCATCTGTGCTCTACTGCGGATCAGTCCCTCTGCCTCTCTTTCCTAGGGGTTGTTAGTATATCTGCGCACACTGTTGAGTGCTACTGTATTAGAACGTCAGTACAATGTTTTAGAATATTATTTGCACACGGAAAACCATTTTCTTTCTTTTCTTATCCTCTTATTTATATTCCAATATGTATATACATAGTAGATTGGCTCCAAAATTAGACACATGCATTCTTTATATCACATTTAATCCTTGTACAGTATACCATAACGGACGTTTCGGTCTAAGGGTCTCTTCATACGTACCGACTTGCAGCTGAAATCTCGCTGCGAGTTTTGCAGTAACATCAGCTAAGAGTCAAGGTCCTGGCAGGTCCCAGTACTAATGCAGGCGCTACCTTAACCCCTTCTGCTCCCGCCCGAGTAGACCGCTGCGAGTATGTAATGCAGCCGCCGCCTTCTGCTCCTGCTCCTGCTCCGCTGTCTGTATATACATTACCTCTCCTTTCTGCATGGGATCCCAGGGTCCTGCTCTCCCGCCCAGCCAATTAGTGTGTTGCCCAGCCGCAGCCACTGATTGGCTGGGCAGGAGAGCAGGACGCCGGGACCCGTGCAGGAGAGAGAAAATGTATATACAGACAGCGGAGCAGGAGCAGAAGGGGGGCAGCTGCATTACATACTCACAGCAGTCTTTCAGACCACTGCAAGTATGTAGTACTGCGTCCTGCCAGGACCTTGCCTCGTAGCTGATCTCGCTGCAAAACTCGCAGTGAGATTTCAGCTGCGAGACGGTATGTGTGCACGTACCCTAAGGTGACCTTTCTTAAAAGGTATACATTGGTGGGTGGCAGAAAAGAGACCGTTATGGTATTTCCTATGGTATTTCCTTTCCTAGGGGGTCACTGTCCTGAGGGGAGGAATCCATGGCATAGGCACGGGGTGTTCCTATTTATCCGGTTACCCCAGGTCTAAGTTCAGCAGTGCATAGCTGTTGTAGTCTCTCTCTCGAACTCAACTAACTCAGGATATGTGTGAGTGAGAGAGTGTTAAAACAGGCTAAACAGGGGGGCGTGGCTTGCCTATGGCGGAGTGAGCAGCACGGCTGAAGAGCTCCTGGGCCCACATAGCTCCCTACCCGCCCAAACCCCGTCATAAGAGGCACTAATCTTTCCTGAAGGTATGGGAAAGAGCAGTGGAAAGAATCTGGCTCCTTCTGACCCTCAAACGCCCGGCATACAGCACTTTTTCCCCGCTTCGCAGCGCCCGAGAACTGCTAACGCGGGATCCAAGAGGGCGACGCGGACCTCGCGGGCGGCCTCACCACACGCCTCAGACAGCCAGCGGTCAGTCTCTCCAGGGCAGCGCCGAGATCCCTCTCCTGACTCGGATGATGAGGAGTGGAGCCTGAGGGACTTGGGAAGGTACATTAAATCTCTCCCCACAAAGCAAGATTTTGAGCAATGTGTAAACCGTATAGAAGCCACATACAAAAAGGAACTGCGTACTTTAAAGCATGATATTGGGGAACGTTTTGACGATGTGGATAAGGTACAGGAAGACCTTAGATCCCAACTGACTGCCCACCGCACCGTTATTCAATACCAGTCGGTTAAAATAGAGGAAATTTTAGTGAAGCAAGAAGATGCGGAAAACCGCAACCGCAGAAATAACGTACGACTACGTGGTTTGCCCGAGTCAGTGACTGATCTTAATGCTGCTACACAATCTATATTCGCCATGCTGTTGGCCACAGATGAGTCTGATATGATAGAGCTGGACAGAATTCACCGGGCTCTAGGGCCAAAACCACCTCCCAATGGGCGACTGCGGGATGTTATATGCCGGGTTTATTTTTACAAAATCAAAGACGCCATTATGTTGGCTGCAAGGGAGAAAGGTGCCATAGAGCATGATGGCGTGCCTATAACTTTATTGCCAGACTTGTCTGCCCGCACACTGCAATTGAGGAGAGCGCTGCGACCCCTGGTGGACGTGCTAAGATCTAACGGCATTGCTTACAGATGGGGCTTCCCCTTTAACCTACGGGCCCAAAAAGATGGCGTTTCTGGAACTTTCCGACAACTTGGTGATCTCCCCACGTTCCTGAGTACTTTCAGCTTACCAGTGGTCCAACTTCCTGATTGGCCTACACCACCGTTGTTGCTAGGAGAGCCAAGCGCGACATCCTCGGATTGGACACCAGTCAAGAGGAGAAGACGCCGTGGCAGCCGTGATGGTCCTGCACTGGAGGAATCAGGACTGGGTTAAAAGCTTTGGCCGTAACATTTTCACTATAACCTTTTATTTTGGCCTTAATCCGTACTGATTGTGGGAAACAATTTTCTTTCCACTGTGTGTTTTTTTGATAATGTGATAGTCTAAACGTTTCATTTTTCCTCTATATCTTCCTAGAGAAATACCTTCTTTATTTAGTTTATCTCTCTTTGTGCCTTGATATGTTTGCATACTCTTAGAGTGTTCTTGTGTTTTCAGTGGGGGTTGGGGGGGTGGGGGGGTGGGAGGGAGTTGCCGTGGGGTTTATCTGTTTGGGTTTCCACGCCTCTGAAGGCTATTCTCACCTTCTGGTGAGTGTATTGTGACTGCACTGTTACCATTGATGGTGCATCTAGCCATACTTGTCCTTGCTGCTCTACTAAGAGTAGTTTGGCTTATTCTGTTCATCTTGTCCCCGGTCCTTCAGCATCATATGTATTTGCTTTTTCCTTTATCTTTCCTCGTCCTCTTTTCTACCCTTCTTGTCCTGTCCCTCATGTGGCTCCTTGTTTGTGGTCCCTACATGTTTGTTTGTCTGTGTTCTGCCTGCGATTGCCCGATACATCTTTTTGATGGGTGTATTCAGTTTTTGTACCTTCAATGTGAAGGGACTGAATATCCCCGAGAGACGTAGGCAGATTTCTTACTCTCTTCATAAAAAGAGAGTTATGGTTGCGTTCTTGCAGGAAACCCACTTTAAAGTAGACCAAATTCCTAAGTGTGAATCGTATTATTATCCAACCTGGTATTATGCCCCAAACCCGGAGGGCAAATCTAAGGGGGTCTCTGTTGCTTTCCACAGATCATTTACTCCTGATGTCCTTTCTTCTTTTGTAGATCCCAATGGCAGATTTCTCTTCCTCAAGGTGTCCTGGCAGGTCCGCCATTATGTACTGGCAGGTGTCTACTTTCCTAATCAGGGACAGGTGACTTTTGCCAGACGTTGTCTGACCTGCTTGGCACAATTTGCGGAATCTCTTCCTATAATAATGGGCGGTGATTTTAACTTAGTGCTCGATCCCAAAATGGATTCTTCGTCTGGTAAGTCCGCTCTCTCTCACCTGGCAACACGTAAGATTCAGACCCTCCTTCATAAAATGCGGTTAGTAGACATGTGGCGCGCCTTACATCCAAAAGATAGAAGATTATAGTTTCTATTCCCCGGGTGCACTCCACGTATAGTAGGATTGACTTACTTTTTCTTTCTCAATCCCTTCTAGATTATTCCCCCACAGCCACCATAGAGGGAATATTGTGGTCAGATCATTCCCCGGTGGGTGGTTCCCTTGTACTGCAATGTGGGGTAAGGAAATCATTCACTTGGAGACTTAATGAAAACCTCCTATCAGATGTCCCGTGTCTGGCTGACCTAAAAAAAGCTATTTCAGACTTTAAGGACACTCATGCCACGGATGACACCCCAGCCCCAGTAAAATGGGAGGCTCTCAAGGCGGTGTTGCGGGGGATTATTATCTCACATGGATCGCGCCTTAAGAAGGAACGGGGGGAAGGTATCCGTAAGCTCCTAGAGAAGATAGCAGACTTGGAGTTAAGGCATAAACGCTCTTTGTCTCCAGGAACATATACAGACCTGGCCGTGCAGAGAGCCAAACTGCTCCAAATTTTAGATAAAAAATCAGCATGCTTTAGATCTAAACTTCAGGCCCGTTACTATATACTCGGAGACAAAAGTGGTCGATTACTCTCAAGGGCTCTTCACCCTAGGCTGTGTATTCCCCACGTTCCTTTTTTGCGCGATCCACAGGGTAATAAGAAACATGCCATGAAAGATATCCTGGGCATGTTTGGGGATTATTATGCCACCCTATATTCCATACAAAGCAAGTTTGCCACATTATCTAAATCAGCCCTGCAGGCCAAGATCCAAACATACATGGAATCGCACCCGATACCTAAACTCCCCCCTGACATTAGGGAAACAATGGAGAAAGATATCTCAGCTGTGGAGCTTGCTGAAGTTATCAAAGCCTCTAAAAATGGGAAAAGCCCGGGCCCGGATGGGTATTCAGCTGGGTTCTATAAGATCCTTGGGGATTTGTTTTCTCCCATGCTTCTCTCTGCCTTTAATGATGTGCTAAATGGAGGTGAATTTCCCCCTTCAGCTCTTTTGGCACATATAACAGTCCTCCCTAAACCTGGGAAGCCTCCAGATGTGTGTAGCAATTTCAGGCCCATTTCCTTGATTAACCTTGACGTTAAAATATATTCAAAAATTTTGGCCCAAAGACTAAGCCCTTTTATGCATTTACTTATCTCTAATGACCAGGTAGGATTTGTGAGACAGAGGGAGGCACGGGACAATACGATCCGTGCACTTACTATAGTGGAGAGGGCTAGACATGCTGGTATTCCCCTGTGCATCCTGTCCCTTGATGCTGAGAAAGCTTTTGACAGGGTGCACTGGGGATTCCTAGAGTCTGCCTTGAGGTTTGTGGGCTTGGGCCCTGTTATGCAGAAGGGGGTCATGGCCCTATAATCCAGGCCGTCCGCCCAAGTTAAGGTAAATGGGTCCCTTTCCTCTCCTTTCCCGATACTAAATGGGACACGACAGGGGTGCCCCCTATCCCCTCTCCTCTATATCCTGGTAATGGAATTTTTTGCAGTCGCCATTCGAGACAATGATAACATACGGGGACCAATGGTGGGAGGGAGCATAAACTGGCCATGTTTGCGGACGATGTTTTATTGTTTGTCTCACAACCGTTAGTTAGTATCCCTAACATTCTAGCTGAAAAAGGATCATATGGTGCTGTTAGTAATTTTAAAATAAACACAACTAAATCTGAATTTCTTAATATATCTCTTCCTGACTCTGCCGTGTCCCATTTACGTACTGCTTTCCCCTTTAAGTGGCAACTGAGCTCCTTAAAATATTTAGGTATTCATATAACCCAAGACCCTACCTCCCTTTTTTCCACTAATTTTTTACCCTTACTCCGTGATATAGAACGGGACCTGGGTAAATGGCGCCAAGTGAACCTCTCATGGTTTGGAAGAATTGCAGCTGTAAAGATGGATATACTTCCACGGGTGCTGTACTTTTTCCAAACTCTACCCATGGTTCCGATAGGCTCCTTTCTGAAGAGACTTAGGACCATCGCTTTGAGGTTTATCTGGGGACACAAAAAAGCCAGGTTGCCCTATAGGCTGCTTGCAAGGCCTAAATTGAAGGGGGGGACGGGCGCCCCTGACTTCAAAATATACCACCAGGCAGTATTGGGCACATGCCTATTAGATTTATTCCACAGTACAGCCTCTAGGCAATGGGTCTCATTACTGAACAATCTTTCCATAGGCCTGCCCCTAACCTTATTGTGGTGTGCACAGGGACATAGACCTCCATTGGGTAACTCTCCAGCTCTAGTCAAAACTCTGGCAGGGTTTAGCGATAGATTTGCACTAACACATAAGCTTTTCCTTAGACCGGGCCCTCTAACCCCCGTCGTAGGCACAGGGATTCTGACTCCTGAGTTAACTGCTAGATTTCTGCGCCTGACAGTGAATGTTAATAATCTCCACTTGAGGCATATATGCACAATTGAGGGCATTCGCCCGTTTGCAGAATTTATAGAAATAAATAGGTATTCTGCAACCCTCTGAATGGTTACTATATGAACAACTACGCAGTCTTTTTTTTACCCTTAAAGACAGCTGGGGCTTGATTCATACCCTAACTGATTTTGAACAGCTATGCATAGCTACTGAAGTCCCTGAGCACACCATCTTTTTACTGTATAACATGTTTCTGAGTCTTAAGGACCACACATATACACTCCCATATGTTGCCGGGTGGGAGACAGCCTTAGGAAAAGTATTGCGGGAAGAAGACTGGACTTCTGTCTTCCAACTCGTCCATAAATCTTCCTTATCCAGCTACGCCCAAGAGAAAAATTATAAAATTCTTTCCCATTGGTATTATTATCCGGAGAGATTACACAAAATGTTCCCCACAGTCGACCCTTGTTGTTGGCGGTGTGCAGGAGAAAGGGGTAATATGGAACATATATGGTGGTCCTGCCGGGCAATAAGGCCCTTCTGGCAACTAGTCTTTGCCTTATATGATAAAATCTGCTCGGTGTCTACCCGACCCTCCATGGAATTAGCTCTTCTGTCTCTACGAGAGGGTTCCCTGCAACAATTCAAAATAGGTTTACTGCGACATTTTCTGCATGCTGCTCGGCAGGCCATTCCTCGCAAATGGAAATCCACAGTGCCTCCCTCTCTTGGGGATTTTCTAGATTGCCTACTTTTATTGTTTTTCTTATTTTATACCTCTTTTGTGTCCTAACTCTCCATGGATCTTTACGGGACCATTTATTTACCACACATAGGAAACGTTTTATCATTTTACCTACATGGTTCTTAAACATTCTCTTACGAGGTTTTGACTTATTGTTTTATGCCAACACATATATATGTGACTTTTCCTTTTTTATTACGATACGACTGTTCAATATTGACGTGGATGTTTACTCGTTGATCTGACGACCTTGGAGGTCTGATGGAGTTTTATGTGTCTTTATTCTCAATAAAAACCTATATTTACCAAAAATAAACAGACTAAACAGTGCTTCTTTTAACTGCAGCTGTGCACAGGGGGAGTGAGACACCTAGTGGCTGGAGTAGGGCACAACAACTAACTACACTAGCTGTGGAACCTGAGTGAACTAGTTTTACCTGGGTGTGTAAAGACAGAAAATCACCCGTAGTGGGACACTACACAAGTTATATAATGCCCACAAGCAGTGCTGCTCCCCATGCAAAAGCATGGCTATTAATTCTGAAACATTACCTGTTCTAGAAGCAATACAATTGCTTGGCCATGTCTGGCATTATAGTGTCCCAGTGTCCCAGCGATCTGATAACAACTTCATATACAATGCTCTAGTGGTCATATTGGAGCCCTAAACATACCATAGACCTGCCTATATGGATTCAGCAACACATTGTCCCTGAAAACTGGTGGAAGATTCTGCTAATCGTTTATTTGTGAGAATCCATCCAATTGGTCGACTAGAAGTGACATGACTGTGACACAGAGCAGGAAGAACAACGCATGGACGTCAATACATTGTAAATAAATGGTTTGCCCGTTCTTCACTGATCTCATGTTTCAGCTGGAACAGCTACGGAGCAGAGCAGCATTAGCTGATACCCCATATACATCACATTAAATCAAAGGGAGGTTTGTCAAATTTGCTGTTTGGGTTTTTATAAATCTTAATAAGGTAATAAATTATAGAAATTATGCAATGTCTGGATCAGTCATAAAGCACTTCTGTAAGTAGCAGCCACGGCATAAAGTGGGTGACGGGAGTAACGTTATCTTTTAGCAATGAAGCCAGTCATGGGGTGAGAGTCATGGGGAAGCAGATTCAGGGCGCACATGCTGTTGTGAGCAGTACAGTTGCAGACAAGCAGTAAAGATGAAGTAGGAACATCAGTGACCACTGCCAGAATATCAGATGGTCACTTTTAGTGCCCATTAGCCCCCTGGGAACCTCAGGCCCAGGAGGCCATCCAAAGCCCCTATATAATATTCCGAGTCTGATACACTTACCTATACCATTAGAAAATAAGTATGGCAGTGTGTATCACTGGTCCACCTGAGTGTCAGGTCTAATGCTGCGTTTACACGGAACGATTATCGTTTGAATTTTCTCAAAAACGATCGCATTGGAGCGATAATCGCTCCGTGTAAACACAGCAAACGATCAATCGACAAGCGAAAAATTTTGATCTTTCAACATGGTCTCAAATCGTTGTTCGCTAAAAATTTGCAGATCGCTTTGTGTAAACAGTCTTTCAAAAATTCACCTTATGTAAAAGATGGGCTTAAAGGCCCTATTCCACCAACAGATCTGATGACAGATTATCTGCCAAAGATTTGAAGCCAAACCCAGGAACAGACTATAATCAGAGAACAGGTCATAAAGGAAAGACTGGATTTCTCCTCTTTTCAAATCCACTCCTGGGTTTGGCTTCAAATCTTTGGCAGATAATCTGTCGTCAGATCTGTTGGTGGAATAGGGCCTTAAAGAGTCACTGTCGTATTTTTTTTTTTGCAGAAATCAATAGTCCAGGCGATTTTAAGAAACTTTGTAATTGGGTTTATTAGCCAAATCTGCCATTATCTGCATGTAAAAAGCCTTTTCCCAGGTCCCCCCTCCTTCCTCTTTTTCATCCACTCTGAAAAATCTGAAAATTGTGACTTGTTGCAGGAGACGTCCCCTGTCTGCTCTAGGGAGAGGGGAGGGGGGAGGAGGAAGGAGGGAGTTAGCCGGCAGCAGAAAGCAGATAACAGAGGATTACAGGCACGGAGCTGGGTGACAGCTGTAATCTGAGCTCAGACAGGTCACTGGTGATGGTCAGAACAGATAACGGGTGAGGGATTTGTAGATTAACTCTTTGTTGTCCTGTTTTGGTCTTTTCTTTAGCTCTCTCCATAGGAGAACAATGAAGACAGGGGGGAGAGCTTCAAACTGCTTTTTCATGATAAAAATGCATTTTTCGGATAATAAACCCAATTACAAAGTTTCTTAAAATCGCCTGGACTATTGATTTCTGCAAAAAAAAATTTCACGACAGTGACACTTTAAGCGATCTTAAAAACGATCGCAATAACGATTTTTCTTACAAATTTTCTAACGATTTATTCGTCTAAACGCTGATCGTTCTAAAAACCAAATTGTTGCATCAAAATCGTTAAACAATCGTTAAATTATCGCATGTGTAAATGCAGCATAATGGTACTCAATAGTGTTGTGCAAACTTGTCGAAAGTTTGGGTTTGGCAATGTTTGTCTGAAACCTAATTTGACGCCTCTATAGACTATGGGGGAGATTTATTAAACATGGTGTAAAGTGAAACTGTCCCAGTTGCCCCTAGCAACCAATCAGATTCCACCTTACATTTTCCAAAGAGCCTGTAAGGAATGAAAGGTAGAATCTGATTGGTTGCTAGGGGCAACTGAGCCAGTTTCATTTTACACCATGTTTGATAAATGTCCCCCTATATCTTTAAGGAGCCAACCCTCACGCTCCGCACTCTGCGCAGCCGGAGTGTACAACCAGCCTCCCAGAAGCGGACGCTGGAGTGTACAGACGGTTGCAAGGCGTGCGCCGTTGGCGTCCTTAGAAGCCGGTCAGGCAGGTTGCTAGGGATGCAGCAGCATCACATTTATTGTTTGGCTTCTGACTACTCTTCCGACCACATTTTTGTACTGTACTGACTGATAGTTGCTGATCTTGCTACCAGACCACGTAATTATTGTGTTTGTCTGTCTTGTCCATGTTTTGTGCAGGCTAGGGACTGTCGCCCAGTTATCCGCTGCCATTTGCTAATGCTCTGGACAGTTCCTGACATGGACAGAGGTGGCAGCAGAGAGTACTGTGTCAGAATAAAAAGAAAACACCACTTCCTGCAGGACACATAGCAGCTGATAAGTATGGGAAGACTGCCGATTTTTTAAAAAGAAGTAAATTACATATCTGTATAACTTTCTGAAACCAGTCGATTTACAAGAAAAAGAGTTTCGCCGGAGTATCCCTTTAATTCTATTCATTATTTTCCATTCTGGCTCAGAGAATCTTCACTTTAATCTCTTCTCAAACCTTTCACTTGTGCCATAATGTCTGAGATGAATCAATCCTCTCTCTTTTTAATGGCGCTACGTCTTCTGATGCAACACGCGTGACTAACAGCTACGTCTGTGCTATTCTAGACTACTAATGTTTCTAGCCCCTGTCTTCTCTATATAAAAACGTTCGTCTTTTCTGTGAATGGCTATAAATAGAAGACAGATATTACCGACTCTGATCTCATTGCACGTCTTATGGTGATTTTACTGCCTGTAATTGAGGCCTGAATGAGAGAAAAAATGGATTGTAAATGGGAGACAAAGCATCCATCCTCATTACAGTATATGATATTCTATACTGGTCATCAATGGCTCCATTGCTGATCATTAAAGGAAATGAGATGTTTATCACAAGTCAACTCGGCAGACCATGAGGTAAGTCGTCGGACGTCTTACCTTAGATGGCCTCTTGCAAGAGGTTTTCCATATAAAGTTTATTCATTTTGCCATTGGTTATGTTCACAATTATTTAAGAATATTTGGAGGTTGTATCCTTGTCCATATGGAGCATATCACTGTGAGAGTGCAGTAAAGATACTATATATTTTTCGGACAAGTAGGTAATTGAATGGACTTTAAAACTTATTATAGAAAATACACATATAGGGGGAGATTTATCAAACATGGTGTAAAGTGAAACTGGCTCAGTTGCCCCTAGCAACCAATCAGATTCCACCTTTCATTTTCCAAAGAGTCTGTGAGGAGTGTAAAGTGGAATCTGATTGGTTGCTAGGGGCAACTCAGCCAGTTTCGCTTTACACCATGTTTGATAAATCTCCCCCATAGTGCTTTTTTTCCCTGCACTTACTATTGCATGAAGTCTTCAATTTTTTTTGCAAAAATTGTGACGTCATGATCCACTGTATAGGCTGCTGCTGGTTCTGTGGATGGCAGGACTGTTCCCAGCAGCTGCTGCTTTTTCCCTTAGTGCTCCTGGCACACTTCTAACTGCTCCTGGCACAGTTGTGGTGCCTGTCACCCGGGTTATTATCATCGGCGGTGTTGGGGCAACCCCATACACCTGTCTGGTAGGAACAGCTCCCCCAGCCTGCCAGTGCTCAGGAAGCCTCCTCCTGCCTGCAGCAGCTCCCTGGGACCCAGGGCCGTTTCTAGCGGCGGGCGGGCCGGGCGATCGCACGGGGCGCTGACAGATAGGGGGCGCTGGTGCACCCTCCGGACCTCACTCAGCCCCGTGCGTGCCTTCCGCCTGCACGCCCGCCCCATCATCTGCCCCTGCGCTCGGCCCATCACCTGCCACAATACCGCCCGCAGCTCCCTGGAAGATCCCCCGCAGCTCCCCCCCCTTCCCCGGACCGCACCTCACCTCAGTGGCGTGCGCGCCAACCCCCCCCCCCCCGCGCCCCATCACCTGCTCAGATGACCCCTGCCTGCAGCTCTCCCCGGACCGCGCTCAGCCGCCACCGCTGCCGCTGGGCCGCAGCCCCCGCGCGCATCGTCTCTGCTGGGGGATCTTATTTCGCGCAGGCTTGGGGAGAAGAGAGAAGGATCCCGCCGTATGCCAGGATGAGGTGAGTATAATGTGTTTATTTTCTCTTGTGTGTGTGTATATTTAGTGGGAGCGGGGGCGGGGGGGGGGCAGTGTTGCTATAGGGGAAAACCACAAGGGGGTTTATTACTATTACTGTGGGGAGAGCCCTGGGGGGATTATTACTATTAGGGGGGGGGGGGCGGCAGTGGGGGGATTATTACTATTAGGGGGGGGGGGGCGGCAGTGGGGGGATTATTACTATTAGGGGGAGCACTGGGGGGATTATTACTGTAAGGGGGAGCACTGGGGGGATTATTACTATTAGGGGGGGGGGGCGGCAGTGGGGGGATTATTACTGTAAGGGGGAGCACTGGGGGGATTATTACTATTAGGGGGGGGGGCGGCAGTGGGGGGATTATTACTATTAGGGGGGGGGGCGGCAGTGGGGGGATTATTACTATTGGGGGGGGGGGGGGGCGGCAGTGGGGGGATTATTACTGTAAGGGGGAGCACTGGGGGGATTATTACTATTAGGGGGGAGCACTGGGGGGATTATTACTGTAAGGGGGAGCACTGGGGGGATTATTACTATTAGGGGGGGGGCGGCAGTGGGGGGATTATTACTGTAAGGGGGAGCACTGGGGGGATTATTACTATTAGGGGGGGGGCGGCAGTGGGGGGATTATTACTATTAGGGGGGGGGGCGGCAGGGGGGGGATTATTACTATTAGGGGGGGGGGCGGCAGTGGGGGGATTATTACTGTAAGGGGGAGCACTGGGGGGATTATTACTATTAGGGGGGGGGGCGGCAGTGGGGGGATTATTACTGTAAGGGGGAGCACTGGGGGGATTATTTATTACTGAAAGGGGGAGCACTGGGGGGATTATTTATTACTGAAAGGGGGAGCACTGGGGGGATTATTACTATTAGGGGGAGCCCTGGGGGGATTATTTATTACTGTAAGGGGGAGCACTGGGGGGATTATTTATTACTGTAAGGGGGAGCACTGGGGGGATTATTACTGAAAGGGGGAGCACTGGGGGGATTATTACTATTAGGGGGAGCACTGGGGAGATTATTACTATTAGGGGGGAGCACTGGGGAGATTATTACTGAAAGGGGGAGCACTGGGGGGATTATTACTATTAGGGGGAGCACTGGGGAGATTATTACTATTGGGGGGAGCACTGGGGGGATTATTACTGTAAGGGGGAGCACTGGGGGGATTATTACTATTAGGGGGAGCACTGGGGAGATTATTACTATTGGGGGGAGCACTGGGGAGATTATTACTGAAAGGGGGAGCACTGGGGGGATTATTACTATTAGGGGGAGCACTGGGGAGATTATTACTATTGGGGGGAGCACTGGGGGGATTATTACTGTAAGGGGGAGCACTGGGGGGATTATTACTATTAGGGGGAGCACTGGGGAGATTATTACTATTAGGGGGGAGCACTGGGGGGATTATTACTGTAAGGGGGAGCACTGGGGGGATTATTACTATTAGGGGGAGCACTGGGGAGATTATTACTATTAGGGGGGAGCACTGGGGGGATTATTACTGTAAGGGGGAGCACTGGGGGGATTATTACTATTAGGGGGAGCACTGGGGAGATTATTACTATTAGGGGGGAGCACTGGGGGGATTATTACTGTAAGGGGGAGCACTGGGGGGATTATTACTATTAGGGGGGAGCACTGGGGGGATTATTACTATTAGGGGGGAGCACTGGGGGGATTATTACTATTAGGGGGGAGCACTGGGGGGATTATTACTATTAGGGGGGAGCACTGGGGGGATTATTACTATTAGGGGGCAGCACTGGGGGGATTATTACTATTAGAGGGGAGCTCTGGGGGGAATTATTACTATTAGGGGGAGCACGGGGGGGGGGGAATAACTATTTGGGTACTGCACAGTGGGCATTATTATTATATAGAGGCAAAGTAGGGGGCATTATTACTATATGGAGGACACAGCAGGGGATCCTACCTACAGGGGGCAACCTACATACCTACTGACTTTACTGCATATGACACAAAGAAGTGGAAGTTGTTGTAAAAGTGCGGAGCCTAAGATGTTTGTCTGGCAGGTTCAGAAGAGATGAATTGTGGCTGCAAGAAATCATCATGGGGGTCCGGGCCAGATGGAGGGGAAAAGTGACGCCCCAGATCAAAGAAGACGTCGCCTGTGAGTCACTGAATTACTTTTTTTCGCCTCAAGTTAAAAAAAAGGTTGAATAACACGGCTCTATGCAATAATACACACACTGCTTCTCTATAGCAACAATCGCCCCCCCCCCCCCCCCTTGACATTACTTGAAGGGGGGGGGGGGCGATTTTAGCAAGATTCGCCCTGTAGTCAAAATTACCTAGAAACGGCCCTGCTGGGACCTTCTCCTGGCCGCCAGCACCCTCGCTTCAGCGGCCCTCGGCACCGCTTATCCATGTCCCTTTTTACATGTCAATTCTTTGAGCGAAGAGCGGAGGTGCCCAACATTTTACATTGACACACTGAGGCAGTCGGGATTACGAGCGTAGTCCGCGGCAGAGGTTTTGCTCTGAATTCCTGCCTGTTTTACTCAGTGTGAACGGGCCCTAAGAGTCCTTGTATACTCTAAGGGTGCCTTCACACTTACCGGATCCGCAGCGGATCTCACTTCTGCGGATTTGCAGCGAGATCAGCTGCGGATCCAGTATCATTCACCCCTATGATAGCACATACTCGCAGCGGGATTGACATCCCGCTGTGATTATGTGCTTTAACTCCCTGGTGCCCGCAGCCCTGCCGCCCGCATCCCTGTCCCATCATCCCCGGCATCCGGCATCCTCCATCCCCGTCCCCAGCATCTTCCATCCCCGCCCCCGGCTTCCTCCATCCCCGCACCTGCATCCTGCAGCCCACCGCAAAGAGCATACTTTACCTGCTCGACAGCGTGGCTGCAGTAACGGTCCCGCTCAGCTGATCAGTGCACCGCAGTGACAACGGAGTCTGGAGCCTCACTGTAGCTGCGCAGGGATGCGGGCGCAGGGATGGAGGATGCCGGCGGCGAGGATGATGGGACGGGGATGGAGGATGCCGGCGGCGGGGCTGATGGGACGGGGATGCAGGCGGCGGGGCTGCGGGCACCAGGGAGTTAAAGCACATAATCACAGCGGGATGTCAATCCCACTGCGAGTATGTGCCATCATAGGGGTGAATGATACTGGATCCGCAGCTGATCTCGCTGCGAATCCACAGAAGTGAGATCCGCTGCGGATACGGTAGGTGTGAAGGCACCCTTATGGAGGTTTGTCCATTTGGTGCACAAAAATCTTACAAATGTCCTTCTCCTAAACCAGGTGCATTTAAAACATGGGCTCCTCTCGGCTCATTCAATCGTTGGGAATCTGAGCGCCATCTGGGATCGGATCTGGAGATTGGTAGGCTGTTGGGTTTATATTATTTTGAGTTCTTGATTAATAAGATGTTTTGTAAAATTTTAATTTGTGTAATAAAAAATGCAAACCAAATATTTTTTGTTGTGTCACTTTTAAAGACGTTCTACAAGACAAAAAATAAAACATGTCTAGTTATATTTTTTCCATTAAGAATCTGGCTTTTATACTATTCAGCTTTTCTACAAATCCTGGGGGATTCTGAGTACTGGGAGCCACAGGTACCACCCAGGAAAGGTGACTACTATAGCTGAAGCTCAGTTCTGCCATCTAGTGATCAGCAAGCATCATTACAACAAGGCTTAGAACCTTGTGACGGAATCCATTTAATCTGACACCTCTTCCACTAACATAGATCTTTTTCTGGTTTATTATTTTTAGGGTAAGGTGGGAAAGAAGTGATATTAGTGCCCTCTAGTGACATCATGTAGATGCTCCTGTTTAAGATCTCGTGAACAGTGAAAAAAAAAACAGTGGAAAAAATGGATGCTGTCTAGCAAAGCACCAAATGAGGAGGCTCTCTTATATGATGTTCATCTTTGAGGTTTTGGGTTGAACTCTACATTTGATCTTGTAGTTTGAGTCACTGTATTGAGTAGTGTTGAGGGGACTTGCCGAACTGTTCTGGATCAGCGACGTTCTCCGAACCCGAACACTTAGCATTTGACTTCAGGTTTTTGAAGAAGTTGGATGTTGCCCTTGGGAGTTCTGGGAAAAATGGGAACAAGCAAAAGAAACTAAGACCCTGAAAAATACAGCAAAGGTATAAATACTGGAACTTGCCAGACAAACTCGTAAAGACTTTATCCAAACAAGAGGATCAGGATACTGCAAACAGGAAGCGGGAATAAAGATAATAAACACAGGACCAAAGCATGAGAACAGGCCTAAGCAATCACATCCATTACTTTGACTAATGGTTCCCATAATACTTTTGTCGACCGTACACGCCACTCAGTATGAGGGGTATGGGGCTCTCCTGACCGATCACCGACAGATGATGTGTATGCAGACATGAAATTCCACCACCCAACCTCTTTGTTCTGAGAACTCTCTGGCTGTGGCTTAACCCTTCCCTCCCCATAGAGAACACAGGATCGCTTGGCTGTGACAAATGTTCTTATGTATAGGGACGACTACACAGATTCAAATACTTAAGTTTTTCCTGATATGTTTTATGCTTGACACCCTCCACCATTTTTATAGCTCGTCTTTGGACCCGTTCTATTTTATCAATATCCTTTTTGTAAGTGAGGTCTCCAGAACTGGACACAGTATTCCAGATGTGGTGTCACTAGAGCTCTATACAGCGGGATCATAATCTCCCCCTTCCTACTGGTTATAACTCTAATTATACCGCCCAGCATACCATTATATATACAGCCCAGCATACCATTATATATACAGCCCAGTATACCATTATATATACAGTCCGGTATACCATTATATATACAGCCCAGCATACCTTTATATATATATACAGCCCAGCATACCATTATATATACAGCCCAGCATACCATTATATATATATATATATACAGCCCGCCCAGTATACGACTGTATATACAGCCCAGCATACGAATAGCTTTCCGCCTGGCTTCACTGGTGACTCATTTAAAGGCTGTCAGAAATCACTACCCCTAAATCCTTCTCTTCTGAAGTCTTTGTCTGCCGATATGATACTCGGATAGAGGATACCTCCTCCCCAAGTGCATTATTTTACTTTTGGAAACATTGAACTGCAGTTTCCTTTGTTTGGATCACTTATCTTGCAAAGCTAAATCATTTTCCATATTACTGACACCTCCAGGAATATCAACCCTATTGCACACTTATGTGTCATCAGCAGTGCTGCTATCCCTAATATGATACAATCAGCTGCCTCTGAAATGAAGATGGGACCAGTGTAGTCTGAGCCTCAGGAGAGGCTGGAGACACTATGATTTTTTTCCTGGAGTTTGAAAACCTGGGATGGATGTAAGGTCCACCATGTCATCATTTTAAAATAGCCGCGAAGATGAACCAAGACCAGCCAACTCATAGGGGTGTATGTATTTGGCGGGAACTGCTAGGAACAGATAACACATTTGAGATGTGACATAACATTACAATGTCATTGTGCTCTGCAATCCATATGAGAATGCTGTAACTTGTTTGGTGTGATACATTTGTGTATCCACATTGTGTTATTTTAAGAAGGCAGAATTTCCCGGCCACATGTAACACTAGCTGCTTTATCTTAAGCTTTTTCTCCATCCTGTCTCCCTCTGAGAGTGATGAGTCAGGTTCTTGCAAATTGACACAGAGGAGGTGGGTATAGTGATGGGCAGGAACAAGATGGAGCCGGATCTTGTACATACACTTTTTATACTAGCAAAAATGGATTTTCGACAAATTTCAGACTTTTTTTTTTTTTACTTTATCATTGATTAATATAAAAATAATAATTGTTTAACAGTAATTGTTTTTCCATGCTCATCTGTCCAGAGTTAAGAAAACTAAGTGTCACTGTCGTTTTTTTGTTTTTTTTTTGCAGAAATCAAATTGGGTTTATTAGGCAAATATGCCATTATCTGCATTCAAAAAGATTTTCCCCAGGCCACCCCCCCTCCTCTCTCTTATTCACTGCTCATTGTCAGGAAATCACGTCTTGTTGCATCAGAAGTGCCCGTCTGTTCTATGGAGGGGGAAGGGAGATTAGTCGGCAGCAGAGAACAAAGGATTACACAGTGGGAGCTGTGTCAAAGCCAGTATTCAGAGATCAGAGAGGTCAGTGCTGACTTCAGAGGAGATAGCGCGGTGATGCAGCTGTAAATTAACTCTTTGTTGTCCTGTTTTGGTGTCTCATCTCCCTCCACCCCTCCCCTCTCCATAAGAGAACCATGAAGACAGGGGGAGAGCTTCAAACTGCTTTTTCATGATAAAATGCATTTTTTCGCCTAATAAACCCAATTACAAAGTTTCTTAAAATTACCTGTACTATTGATTTCTGAAAAAAATAAAAATAAATTAAATGACAGTGACACTTTAACTTTTAATTCCTTGTTGAAAGTTTACTTGTCGGAGGATTAAAAGTTAAAGTGAATGTACCAGCACATTGCTGGTAGAAGTTCTGCACCCTCCCTGATTGGTGCTGCCATGCTGCTTCCAGTTGTGCCATTCGTTTGGAGATCCACTGCCCTGTTCTGCCGTTATGGGCAGTTTTCGTTATATGCTTATTTATATATAAGGAAAACCGTCCATAACTACAGAACGGGGCGATGAAAGGTACTGCTGCAGATCGGTGAGAACGAAGAACTTCTAGCACATATGCTGCTAGAAGTTCTTTATTCTCACCGATCTGTTCAAATGATACATTTGTTTTAAGGTTTATTAATAGAGATGAGCGAACCTGGAGCATGCTCAAGTCCATCCAACCCAAACATTCGGCATTTGATTAGCGGTGGCTGCTGAAGCTGGATAAAGCCCTAAGGCTATGTGGAAAACATGGATATAGTCATTGGCTGTATCCATGTTTTCCAGACAACCTTAGAGCTTTATCCAACTTCAGCAGCCACCGCTAATCAAATACCGAACGTTCAGGTTCCGATCGACTCGAGCATGCTCAAGGTTCGCTCATCTCTATTTATTAACCCTGTATAGATGCAGTTTTGTTAACCCTGGCATCATTTGTGTATCAAGGGAATTTGTCCATCAAGGTCCCTGTATCCTGTATGGAAACGATTTTTTCTTCTGCTCCCAGAGTGCTGTTGGTTTTTCTCTCCATATTAATTACTGTCATGGCCGTGGCTCGCATCCGCTCCCTCAGTTCTCTTCCGCCTGTACAGTGACTCTCTTACCCATCCCTGCTCCTGGCACACGTGTCCCCGTCTCCTAATGTGCGTGCCGGCACTGTGAAATTTGAAGGACCTGTGTGCCCTTAATGTGTAAAACCTGCTACATATATAGGCTGCCCCTTCCTGGAACCCTTTGCTAAATATTTGTGCCCCTAGCCTGCTGTTTAGTGTTGTGCCATTATTCCTGCCTGTTACCCGCCAGTTGTCCCATTTCCCAGTCTCGTCGCCCGCCATCTTTCCATACCTGTCTGTATTCCAGTCCTTGTGTAGTCCCTCATTCAAAACCTTCAGCCACGACTGCTACCTAGCCAAGCAGGGGGTATCGACCTGGGGGTCGCCTGCCGCAGCAAATCCATTCTGCCTTGTGTTTCTGCCTTAGACTCTGCTCCCTGGTGATGGTCAGTCATCATTAGCAGTGGCCCGATGGATCCACAACCCAAGTCATTATGTCATATCCACGGCCGCGGCACATACCTCTAGCCGTGCCGCTGCTGCCCCATCTCCTGCTCTGTGCCGGGGCTCCTCCTCCTCCAGCTCTCTATCAGCTCGACGGGCCCGTCCCTGTCTCCTAGGCTCTGTTATAATTTAAAGGGTCAGTGTGCCTTTAATTGGCTGCTGCTCTGAGGCTCTCCTACAAATTGCAGCCCTGCCCCACCACAGGTGTTGAAGCCTCTGTATGCTTCCTAGTGTGTTCAGTCCCAGCAACCTGTTGTTCCTACCCATTGTTCCTGCACATTGTTTCTGCCACCTGCGTCTCCCTGTATCCAGCTGCCTACCTGCCTGTCTGCCTGCTTGCCTACTGTTCCTGCTACACCTTGTCCGCCGTCACTAGCAAGCCAAGCCAGGGGTAGCGACCTGGGGGTCACCTGCCGCAGCAAGTCCATCCCGCCTTGCGGTGGGCTCTGGTGAAGACCAGCGGCCCCTTAGACTCCGCTCCCTGGTGCGGCTTACGCCATCGCTACTGGCGGTCCAGTGGATCCACGACTCCAGTCGTTACACATTACAATCACTCTTTCCCATATCTTTTCTTTTGTTTAAACTCTTAAATGCTTACTGTTCCCCATTAATCTATTATTTATCATTTACAGCCAATGAATGCGTGACTGGCATAAACCTGGATGCTAATATATTTTTCCCATAGACTATTGTATGTTGCTTGCTCCAGAGCTGGATCAGGTAAAAATCTCTATGTGACTGCATCTGGCAATAAAACTGCAAATATTGCTTATTAATAGGCTCTGCCATAGAGTTCTGTGACCCCATCTCCTACCAGTTTGGCTGTTAGGTATTTATAAGGTTAAAGATTAATTAAATGATGTCAGAGTATATATGACTACTAACCTTTTTCCCTTTAAACAATGAGGGCATGGTTTGGGGTCCTGGGCACCCTTGAAACAACCCAATGACCACATAAAAAAACAAACATACTCAGGCATTGCCGAGTCATTTTTTATAATATCTTGTAATAAATATTTCGTTGGCACTGGGGCTCAGTAATTTTAGGCAGATTTGGTCAAACATGAATCAGGGCTCCGCTAGACTGTGATGCCAAATCCATCTCTATGGAGCCACTACAGCAGTATACAAAGTCCCTGTAGCTCTATACTACTAAGCCTTAGGCAATTGTTATTATTTCAAATCAACTGATGTCAAAAAGTTATTAGAGATAAGTGAACCTGCCGAGGTTCGGGTTCGTATGAACCTGAACTCTTGGTGTCTGATTCCCGCTGTCTGCAGGCTCCGTGAAGAGGGTGGATACAGCCGGAGGACCGCCTGGAAAACTGGGATACAGCCATAGGCAGCCTTGGCAGGCTCGCTCATCTCTAAAAGTTATATAGATTTGCAATTTACTTCTATTTAAAAATCTTGTGTCTTCCCATACTTATCAGCTGCCGTATGTGCAGGAGGAAATTAATGTTTTCTTTCAGTCTGACACAGTGCTTTCTGCTGCCATCTCTGTCCATGTCAGGAACTGTCCAGAGCAGGAGAGGTTTTCTCTGAGGATTTACTACTGCTCTAGACAGTTCCTGTCACGGACAGAGGTGGCAGCAGAGAGCACTGTGTCAGACTGCAAAGAGTACACCACTTCCTGCAGCACATACAGCTGCTGATAAGTAGTGGAAGATTTGAGATTTTTAAGTAGAAGTAAATTACAAATCTATATAACTTTCCGAAACCAGTAACAAAAAAATATTTTTGCTGGAGTACCCCTTTAAAGTTTCTAGTCAAGACTTGTTCCATGATACAACATCCTATAGGGAATGTCAAGATGTTGTCTTAAAAATAAATAAATACAGAAATAAATCTGTATGTCACCAGATGAGTTGGAGACTTTCACAGTTACAGTAGGGACCCATAAACTTTGATGGGTGCCAGATTATGTCTTCGTTAGACAGGGAACTAATAACATGGGATGCATGAGCCCTAAAGGGAATTACATTATCTGCGTAAAATCTTTAATATCCTTTTTATTAGCAAAATGACTTCTCCAGCTACAGAAGGGCAGCTGTGGAGAAATCCCATTCCCCGTAGTCGCTCCTGATTTCCTGTCAATAAACTATAGACCTCAATGGGGTCCACCAGATTTCTGGCACAGTGTGCTATATTTTACCGGATAAAATAATGCTGCATGCTGTGCTGTTTTACCCTTTATTTTTGAGAGGGTCCTAATGGAGTTTGACCCTCCAACCGCATCATCTTATTTTACTATATAACCTGCAGTGAGAATGACTATGAGAATCAGAATATGAATGTGAGCGATGAAGGTGAAGGCTCGCCGTCCTGGGTAAGTGACACAATACTGGAGGAAGAACAGATGTGCCGAGCATTAAGATAATTCATCTGTTTATTCTATCTATCCTGCAGTATCTTTTATCTCAGTTCCGCTGCTGTCTGTCTCCCTGCCTGCATTTATCAGGGGACTCTGCTCAGATTGTAACAAGGAGGATTTTTCCCTTTACCATAAATTGTAATTCTCAGAAGCAATGGTTAGTAGAGATCAGAGATGCTCAGTGCAGATCCCAGCTGCTTCTTCTGGAAAACATCTGCTGTACTTTAAAAATCGCTCAGTCCTGACACTCCCTGATACCAGGATTGCAGATAGTGACATAAATAATATTCATGTAGTATCATTGTCCACAATAAGGGAAAAAAATGTGCAGACCTCCTCCACTCTGTGGGGAATGGGAGCTTGCAATAATAAAGTCCTTTCCATCTCTTATAACCTGTAATACTATATTTCTCAGAGGTCATTCAGGCCTTTCAATCAGGTAGTGTTGCACTATGCAATTTTCTTTTCTTCTTCTTAAACCTTGGTAAAAGTGTCTCACTCTAGTGTCACAGGTTAGGACAGGTGGCCGCTGTTCCTTACTCCAACCACTAGATGTCACACAAGTTGTATAACTTTGTAATGTGTGTTAGTCTGTGAATAATTTTTTACCGCCGCACTCCCCCTTTAAGTCATTCTGGTTTCAGAGAGAAAAGGGAGCAGACCTGTTTTTTAC